>NC_134265.1:31539328-31726828 GCF_031893055.1 Leptodactylus fuscus | reverse complement strand
AAGATATAGTTTATTGATGTAACCACAGTCTGAAAACTTGTATATAATTTATTACTGGAATGAAGTAATGACACACAGATAGTATACAATATCTATCTATCTATCTATCTATCTATCTATCTATCTATCTATCTATCTATCATACACACTCTCTTTCTATTATGTACACTGTATATATATATTATACAGCACACAGTATCTCCTCATTTCTCTCTAGTCTGTCATCTATCCAATTATCTCCTAAATATCTAATTATTCTATAATCTATCTATCTCCTATCTATCTATCTATTTATCTATCTATCTATCTATCTATCTATCTATCTATCTATCCTTTCCATGTCATGTAATTATCTCCTATATCTAATCATTCTATTATTTATCTAGTATATCTATGTTTATCTATCCTATCTATTTCTATCTTCTATTACTTTTGTCCTGTGTATCTTATTATACTACTATCTATTCCTTATCTATTGATCTATCATCCATCTATTTAAACTATCTCCAATATAGCCAATTATTGTATCTATATCTCCCTGTATCATATGTCTATAGCTATATATCTCTTATATCTATGTACATTTAATATATATATATATATATATATATATATATATATATATATATATATTTATCTACTGTCTGTCTATTTCATGTCATGCCTATTTATCCATAACATATCTATCTATTATCTATCTATCTATCTATCTATCTATCTATCTATCTCCTATCTATCTATCTATCTATCTATCTATCTATCTCCTATCTATCTATCTATCTATCTATCTATCTATCTATCTATCTATCTATCTATCTATCTACCTATTGCATATCTATACACTTATAGTAAATACATCTGAACTAGATGGCTATAATACCCAGCAGACATCTTGCAGCCACAGTTGCCAGTCTCTAGCACTATCTGCACTCTGTGATATCTCTATTTAGTCAGTCACTTCTGTGTTATTAGACTGTAGATCACAAGGACAAGTGTTTGGCATGGGGCTGGCACTGGTGCTGGCATTGGTTACTGTGTTTGTAAATGATGCAGTCAGAGAGCTGTGTCCCCGCCTGCCTCCATGTACTGGGAGGGGAGGACAGTGTGAGCTAGTCCTAGTAATCCCCTTGCTATAGCCTGTGCATGTATAAGATGCTGGCAGTGGGTAAGGACTGCTGTGTATGCAGGTTATGTATGCATGCTATATATCTGTGCTATGTATGCCTGCTGTTTATATGTGGTCAGGATCTGGGGGTGCTCGATGGTTGGCTTAGACACGACTCCTAGGGAACAGTCCAAATGTTGAGCTTTTTTCAGTCCAACAAACAGTGGTATATGCAGCACCAAAAGAAAATCTAAAACAAACACCTGCCCGTCTGAGCTCTAACTATACAAGAGTTGGTGGCCTCAGCTATAATAGTAACCAGCTGAATAGCCAGGAACCTCTCAGGTAGCCACAACTTCCTAGGTGACTCTCTAGGCAAGCTCTGCCATAGTCTGTTCTCCCAGGAGACTTCTTATACCTCACTAACAAGGAAAACCCCGGACAGCAGAGCTACTGCCCGAGTGTCCACAAGGTGTGGACTGGAGGGGATGGGACTGGTAAGTCTCACTACCAACCTACCTGCCATTCCCTAAAACCCAAGCCCAACGCACGGCACTAAAGAATGCTCAGCAAAGCCTCGCTGTCTGCTGAGACGCAACGTTACTGAACTTTTACCATCTCACCCATCTGAGCAATCTGGGTGAAATGTACACCCCCTCCTACACCTTACCTGCCATTGGCTTACAATGTGCTACGTATGTGTGCTATGTATGTGTGCTATATATGTATGTGTGCTATGTATGTATGTGTGCTATGTATGTGTGCTATGTATGTGTGCTATATATGTATGTGTGCTATGTATGTATGTGTGCTATGTATGTGTGCTATATATGTGTACTATGTATGTGTGCTATGTATGTATGTATGTGTGCTATGTATGTGTGCTATATATGTATGTGTGCTATGTATGTGTGCTATGTATGTGTGCTATGTATGTATGTATGTATGTGTGCTATATATGTATGTGTGCTATGTATGTGTGCTATGTATGTATGTATGTGTGCTATATATGTATGTGTGCTATGTATGTGTGCTATGTATGTGTGCTATGTATGTATGTATGTGTGCTATATATGTATGTGTGCTATGTATGTGTGCTATGTATGTGTGCTACGTATCTGTGATATATATATATATGTATATATATATATATGTGTGTCTGTGTGCTATGTATGTGTGATATGTGTATGTGTTATGTATGTGTGCTATGTAGCTGTGCTCTGTATGTGTGCTATGCATGTATGTTATTTGTGTGTGCTATGTAGCTGAGCTGTGTGTCTGGATAGAGGGAAGGCAGTGCCAGGTATTCAGAGCCGCCTATGGATGACTTGTAAGTTATGGGATGACAGATAGCCGTAGTAATGATGTGGGATCTGTACTTGGATATGAAGTGTATTATGTGCCGCTCCTTACTTGGTGTCTCAGGCAGTGACAGGAGAATAATGAGGTGTCCCCACCGCAGGGACTAATATCTACCCCACCGCAAGTACAGACAGTGTGTGTGGTGTATCTAAGCTCTACTGTATATATGCATATATAGTGTGTGGTGTATCTCAGCTCTACTATACATGTACAGTGTGTGCGGTGTATCTCAGCTCTACATGTACAGCGTGTGCGGTGTATCTGAGCTCTACTGTACATGTGCAGTGTGTGCGGCATATCTAAGCTCTATGGTACATGTACATATACAGTGTGTGATGTATCTCAGCTCTACATGTGCAGTGTATGCTGTGTATCTCAGCTCTCCTGTACATGTGCAGTGTGTGTGGTGTATCTCAGTTCTCCTGTACATGTGCAGTGTGTGCGGTGTATCTAAGCTCTACTGTACATGTACATATACAGTGTGTGATGTATCTCAGCTATACATGTACAGTGTGTGCTGTGTATCTCAGCTCTACATGTACAGTGTGTGCTGTGTATCTCAGCTATACATGTACAGTGTGTGCTGTGTATCTCAGCTCTACATATACAGTGTGTGATGTATCTCAGCTCTACATGTACAGTGTATGCTGTGTATCTCATCTCTACATGTACAGTGTATGCTGTGTATCTCTGCTCTACATATACAGTGTGTGATGTATCTCAGCTCTACATGTACAGTGTGTGCTGTGTATCTCAGCTCTACATGTACAGTGTATGCTGTGTATCTCAGCTCTACTTGTACAGTGTGTGCTTTGTATCTCATCTCTACATGTACAGTGTGTGCTGTGTATCTCAGCTCTACATGTACAGTGTGTGCTTTGTATCTCATCTCTACATGTACAGTGTGTGCTGTGTATCTCAGCTCTACATGTACAGTGTATGCTGTGTATCTCAGCTCTACTTGTACAGTGTGTGCTGTGTATCTCAGCTCTACATATACAGTGTGTGCTGTGTATCTCAGCTCTACATATACAGTGTGTGATGTATCTCAGCTCTACATGTACAGTGTATGCTGTGTATCTCAGCTCTACATATACAGTGTGTGCTGTGTATCTCAGCTCTACTTGTACAGTGTGTGCGGTGTATCTCAGCTCTGCTGTACATGTGCAATGTGTGCAGTGTATCTCAGCTCTACATGTACAGTGTGTGCGGTGTATCTCAGCTCTACATGTACAGTGTGTGCTGTGTATCTCAGCTCTACATGTACAGTGTGTAGTGTATCTCAGCTCTACATGTACAGTGTGTGCTGTGTATCTCAGCTCTACATATACAGTGTGTGCTGTGTATCTCAGCTCTACTTGTACAGTGTGTGCTGTGTATCTCAGCTCTACTGTACATGTGCAATGTGTGCAGTGTATCTCAGCTCTACATGTACAGTGTGTGCGGTGTATCTCAGCTCTACATGTACAGTGTGTACTGTGTATCTCAGCTCTACATGTACAGTGTGTGCTGTGTATCTCAGCTCTACTTGTACAGTGTGTGCTGTGTATCTCAGCTCTACTGTACATGTGCAATGTGTGCAGTGTATCTCAGCTCTACATGTGCAGTGTGTGCGGTGTATCTCAGCTCTACATGTACAGTGTGTGCGGTGTATCTCAGCTCTACATGTACAGTGTTTGCTGTGTATTTCAGCTCAACTGTATATCTACATATATACTGTGTGGTGTATCTCAGCTCCACTGTATATGTGTAGTGTGCAGGACATGGTATATAAGAGGCACTAAAAGAAAAAGAAAAAGAAAGCAGAGAGAGAAAGACATGGAGAAAGAATGAAAGAGGGAAAGTATAGAGAAAAAGTGATGGGGGAGAGAAAGAAATATAACAAAAAGGAGGAAGGAAGAAAGAAAAGAAAGAAAAATAGATAGTGTGAAAGAGAGAACATAAAAAGAGAATAGAGAGAGAGAGGAGAAGGAAAAGAAAGATAAGAAAACACAGAGAAGGCGGAGGAAGGAATGAAGGACAGGGGAAAGTATAGAAAGAGAAAGAAAGCATGAAAGAGAGAGAATAAAGAGAGAATGATAAAATGAATACAATAAATAAAGAAAGATAAAAAGAGAAAGAAAGAGTGAAAGAGAAACAGTTTAGAGAGAAGGAAATAGGAGAGAGAAGAGGGAGAAAAGAAAACAATATGTATGGAGATATTAGTTCTGAGAGAAGGGAAAGAAAGAGAAAGAAAGAAAGGAAGAATGAAAGAAAGAAAGGAAGGAAGAATGAGAGAAAGAAAGAAAGAAAGAAAGAAAGAAAGAAAGAAAGAAAGAAAGAAAGAAGACAAAGCAATAGAGAGTGAAGATAAAGAAAAATAGAAGAGAATGAAGAGAATATTAATAACATGACAAGAACCCCCCTCCCCCACTACATGATCCAAATACTAATAACACTCATAGAAACCAGAAAGAAAAAATATTACAATAAAGAGGATCACATGAGACAGGGGCATAGCTATAGGGGGTGCAGTAGTATCCCCGATGGTCCCTCTGCCACGTACAATATGCCACCATTATACCACTAGAGGCGCTGTTACTGATTTTAGTTTCAGATTTTTTTTTTTTTTTTTAAATATACACATGTGAACACAGCCATAATACAGAATCATCAGGAAATAGAAATAAGGTGTCTATTAATAATACAGGAATGACAAGAGACACATAGTAATAAAGCTATATACTGGTGGCCAGGTCCTGCCTTCACCTCCACACAGCTCTCTGCACTGACCAGGACACATGAGCAGTCACTGCGGATACTCAGGACAGATGTGCAAAAGTGTCTGTCTATAATGTCCGAGCCCTGACTCATGAGCAGAGGAAAGGACCAGATCAGCACCATATACATATATATTATAGCAGGGGTGCCGTGTCACTGGGGGACGCTCTTTAGAAAAATGAGAGCTAAAATCTGCTCAATCTGACAACATTACACTCAGCACAGAAGAAAGGCCCCTGTGTCATGTGGAGCAAACTCCTCAACTAAATGCACTGACTAGACAAATCTCTCTCTCTCTCCCTCTCTCTCTCTCTATCATTAGCCTAATTTTGACAGGATGACAAAGTGAAGGCTCTAATATCTTATTTAGCTGTCTATCTACAGTATCTCCACCAGCGCCGCACCTCCCATGAGGCGACCTGAAGCGACCGCTTCAGGCGGCGCTATGCCGGGGCCCTGGGGGAGGGCGGCATTTTTGCTGACCTAAGCCAGTCCAGGACAAGCTGTCCTGGACTGGCTTAGCGTCACCGTCTCGGCACGGGAAGCGAGCGGTGGATTGGGGCGGCCCTGTGGACGCAGCGCTGCTCCACCGGCCGCCCCTCACACTTAGCAGAGAGCAGGTCCTCTCCCTGCCTGCTCTCTGCCTGCTAATGACGCTCGCTCCGCCCCGCCCCCTCCGCTCGGCCACGCCCCCTCCACTTGGGGGGGGGGGGCGGCTTTCTGATGTCCGCCTCAGGCGGCACAAACCCTAGGTTCACCGCTGATCTCCACCTATCTATTGATGTATCTATCTATAGTATCTATGTTTAGTCTGTCTATCTATCTATCTATCTATCTATCTATCTATCTATCTATCTATCTATCTATCTCAGTATATTTTATATTATACGGTATATTTTACTTATGTATAGTATCTCTACTTATTGATGTATCAATCCATGTCTCTATATTTATCTACAATATCTATCTATCTATCTATCTATCTATCTATCTATCTATCTATCATCTATCTACTTGCATTGATGTGTCATGATGTCATTGCACCTCGTGTGAATACTGGGGCCGAAGCATTAAAGGGGTATTCCCACGTCGCATACTGACCAGTCTTCACTGCTGTAAAATCTTCTTTCTTCCTGGTTTCTTGCGTCATTTGGTGGGCGGAGATTCACATGCAATCTGTTGTTTAACCCCGCCCCCAAATTAGAGTGTAGCTCCGCCCACCGCATTGCGTGATCCTGTGGGGCGGCTGAAGGGCTTTTGATGTCATCAAAGGTCCTCAAAAAACCACTATATGCACAATATTGGACTATGAGGTACAGGCAGGAGCAACTCCATTCTGTGTTACATACAGAGACTGCCTGTCTCTGCCATAGTGAACACAATTGAATTAGCTAGCCTGATAACTGGGAGAACAGAAGACGAGTTCAGAAATGAAAGCAGCTCCTCTCCCCCTATCTAATAGCAGGAAGCTAGGTCACATGGTGTCGACACAGGAATAACTATAAACACAGGCTCGCTCCCTGCACTTAGCCCCTCCTCCCTCCCCCCTGAGAGCAGCAGATACAGCACTTGACTTTTGAGCAGATAAGTCAGGGCTGTGTCAACAATGAATTGAATAAAGTAAGATAGTGGACAAACAAAGAAGTTTTGCTGAAGCAATGTATTTAGGAAAAGTCTTAAATCCACATTAACAAGCAGTATAGATAGGATCCTTGTGATGGGATTACCCCTTTAAAGGAGTATTTCCAACTCGCCTGTTCAACCACTTGCAGGCTCTGTGCTCTCTTCACTTCTTGGTTTTCTCGGTACATTGGTGGGTGGGGTTGCACTTGCTCTGCTATCTGTCTTCATAGCAGTATGTTTACAGTCAGTAATGAGGGATTGGTTGTAAATGAATTACCACAGTATGAAGCTGATGTAGCAGAGCTAGATTTGAGTCCGTTTGTAATACATACAGAGGTAACAGACTCCCTATCTCAGCCCTTATCAGCCAAATTCAATTAAACCGACTGATAAGTGGAAGAGCAGGAGATAAAGAAATACCGGAGAACTCACTCCCCCCTCTCCTATCTGAAAGCAGGAGCTCCGTTACTTGTCTGTGGCAGAGACATAAACAGCTCAGAGCTGCTTCCAGCACTCAGCCCCCCCTCTCCCCCCCTGAGAGCAGGCAGCTACCTCACTTGTCTGTGGCAGAGACAAACACAGCTCAGAGCTGCTCCCAGCACTCTGCCCCCCCTCGCCCCCCCCCCCCCCCAGCAGGGAGCTACCTCACTTGTGGACTAGGCAGATAAGCTCAGCACCAGGCCATTGGTTATAGTAACACAGTGTAAACAATGAAGTGAATAAATTAAGTTAGCAGACAAACAAAGAAGTTTTGATAAAGCAATGTATATAGGAAAAGTCTTAAATCCACATAAACTAGCAGTAGAGATAGGATCCTTGTGATGGGACAACCCTTTTAACCTCAGCAGTCCTCTAGGGTTTGTGACCTCGGCCAGGAGGCCAGATGAGGACCCCAGAAGAGTGCTGGATGTAAGAAGCCTAGGAGAGGTGAGTGAAGGTAAGTATACATGTTTATTATATTGCTGCACCTCCCCTGGACCTCCACTTATTATACAATGATTTCTGAGGAGACCCCAGAATATAATAATATTTTCAGGTCATGCAAAACGAGCTAGGCCGAATCAAGACAGGAGGACGGATCCACGAGTATTCAGAAAAACCAATCCCATGGAGTTCCCCTCTCTTTCACTCCAGTACACTTGTCTATGGGACAGAGAGGATACCTTATGTGTTGAACGTTCTCAATCTTATGTCTATGTCCATCTTAAGATTATGAAGAGAAATGATAAGAAATGCTGCAAATATCATTTTAGACGGCACATTAGATTGCAGACTGACTTGGCAGACACTGGTTTGATCTTTTCATTTAGTGGTTGAGTAATCTTATCTTTGTTTGTGACGGTAGATATAGTTCCAGGTATAGCAATGCTGACCGAAATAGTACAGTAGACATAGTGCCTAGTGTTATAGCGCCCCTAGTGATTAGATCTGGATTTTCATTGTGAACTTAGTGATGTCACAATACAGGGATAATACACACAGTGATGTCACAGTACAGGGATAATACACACAGTGATGTCATAATACAGGGGTAATACACACAGTAATGTCACAGTACAGAGATAATACACACAGTGATGTCACAGTACAGGATAATACACACAGTGATGTCACAGTACAGAGATAATACACACGGTGATGTCACAGTACAGGATAATACACACAGTGATGTCACAGTACAGAGATAATACACACAGTGATGTCACAGTACAGAGATAATACACACAGTGATGTCACAGTACAGAGATAATACACACAGTGATGTCACAGTACAGAGATAATACACACAGTGATGTCACAGTACAGAGATAATACACACAGTGATGTCACAGTACAGAGATAATACACACAGTGATGTCACAGTACAGGATAATACACACAGTGATGTCACAGTACAGGATAATACACACAGTGATGTCACAGTACAGGGATAATACACACAGTGATGTCACAGTACAGGATAATACACACAGTGATGTCACAGTACAGAGATAATACACACGGTGATGTCACAGTACAGAGATAATACACACGGTGATGTCACAGTACAGGGATAATACACACAGTGATGTCACAGTACAGGGATAATACACACAGTGATGTCACAGTACAGAGATAATACACACAGTGATGTCACAGTACAGAGATAATACACACAGTGATGTCACAGTACAGGGATAATACACACAGTGATGTCACAGTACAGAGATCATACACACAGTGATGTCACAGTACAGGGATAATACACCCAGTGATGTCACAGTACAGAGATAATACACACAGTGATGTCACAGTACAGAGATAATACACACGGTGATGTCACAGTACAGGGATAATACACACAGTGATGTCACAGTACAGAGATAATACACACAGTGATGTCACAGTACAGAGATAATACACACAGTGATGTCACAGTACAGGGATAATACACACAGTGATGTCACAGTACAGAGATAATACACACAGTGATGTCACAGTACAGGGATAATACACACAGTGATGTCACAGTACAGAGATAATACACACGGTGATGTCACAATACAGGGATAATACACACAGTGATGTCACAGTACAGGGATAATACACACAGTGATGTCACAGTACAGGGATAATACACACAGTGATGTCACAGTACAGGGATAATACACACAGTGATGTCACAGTACAGGATAATACACACAGTGATGTCACAGTACAGAGATAATACACACAGTGATGTCACAGTACAGAGATAATACACACAGTGATGTCACAGTACAGAATAATACACACAGTGATGTCACAATACAGAGATAATACACACGGTGATGTCACAGTACAGGATAATACACACGGTGATGTCACAGTACAGGGATAATACACACGGTGATGTCACAGTACAGAGATAATACACACAGTGATGTCACAGTACAGGGATAATACACACAGTGATGTCACAGTACAGGGATAATACACACAGTGATGTCACAGTACAGGGATAATACACACAGTGATGTCACAGTACAGGGATAATACACACAGTGATGTCACAGTACAGGGATAATACACACAGTGATGTCACAGTACAGAGATAATACACACAGTGATATCACAGTACAGAGATAATACACACAGTGATATCACAGTACAGGGATAATACACACAGTGATGTCACAGTACAGGGATAATACACACAGTGATGTCACAGTACAGGGATAATACACACAGTGATGTCACAGTACAGAGATAATACACACAGTGATGTCACAGTACAGGGATATTACACACAGTGATGTCACAGTACAGGGATAATACACACAGTGATGTCACAGTACAGGGATAATACACACAGTGATGTCACAGTACACGGATAATACACACAGTGATGTCACAGTACAGGGATAATACACACAGTGATGTCACAGTACAGGGATATTATACACAGTGATGTCACAGTACAGGGATAATACACATAGTGATGTCACAGTACAGGGATAATACACACAGTGATGTCACAGTATAAGAATAATACACACAGTGATGTCACAGTACAGGTATAATACACACAGTGATGTCACAGTATAAGGATAATACACACAGTGATGTCACAGTACAGAGATAATACACACAGTGATGTCACAGTACAGCGATAATACACACAGTGATGTCACAGTACAGGGATAATACACACAGTGATGTCACAGTACAGGATAATACACACAGTGATGTTACAGTACAGGGATAATACACACAGTGATGTCACAGTACAGGGATAATACACACAGTGATGTCACAGTACACGGATAATACACACAGTGATGTCACAGTACAGGGATATTACACACAGTGATGTCACAGTACAGGGATAATACACACAGTGATGTCACAGTACAGGGATAATACACACTGTGATGTCACAGTATAAGGATAATACACCCAGTGATGTCACAGTACAGGATAATACACACAGTGATGTCACAGTACAGGGATAATACACACAGTGATGTCACAGTACAGGGATATTACACACAGTGATGTCACAGTACAGGGATAATACACACAGTGATGTCACAGTACAGGGATAATACACACAGTGATGTCACAGTATAAGGATAATACACACAGTGATGTCACAGTACAGGATAATACACCCAGTGATGTCACAGTACAGGGATAATACACACAGTGATGTCACAGTATAAGGATAATACACACAGTGATGTCACAGTACAGGATAATACACACAGTGATGTCACAGTACAGAGATAATACACCCAGTGATGTCACAGTACAGGGATAATACACACAGTGATGTCACAGTACAGAGTTAATATACACAGTGATGTCACAGTACAGGGATAATACACACAGTGATGTCACAGTATAAGGATAATACACACAGTGATGTCACAGTACAGGATAATACACACAGTGATGTCACAGTACAGAGATAATACACCCAGTGATGTCACAGTACAGGATAATACAACCAGTGATGTCACAGTACAGGATAATATACACAGTGATGTCACAGTACAGGGATAATACACACAGTGATGTCACAGTACAGAGATAATATACACAGTGATGTCACAGTACAGGGATAATACACACAGTGATGTCACAGTACAGGGATAATACACACAGTGATGTCACAGTATAAGGATAATACACACAGTGATGTCACAGTATAAGGATAATACACACAGTGATGTCACAGTACAGAGATAATACACACAGTGATGTTACAGTACAGGGATAATACACACAGTGATGTCACAGTACAGGGATAATACACACAGTGATGACACAGTATAAGGATAATACACACAGTGATGTCACAGTATAAGGATAATACACACAGTGATGTCACAGTACAGGATAATACACACAGTGATGTCACAGTACAGGGATAATACACACAGTGATGTCACAGTACAGAGATAATACACACAGTGATGTCACAGTACAGGTATAATACACACAGTGATGTCACAGTATAAGGATAATACACACAGTGATGTCACAGTACAGGGATATTACACACAGTGATGTCACAGTACAGGATAATACACACAGTGATGTCACAGTACAGGGATTATACACACCGTGATGTCACAGTACAGGGATAATACACACAGTGATGTCAAAGTATAAGGATAATACACACAGTGATGTCACAGTACAGGGATATTACACACAGTGATGTCACAGTACAGGGATAATACACACAGTGATGTCACAGTACAGGGATAATACACACAGTGATGTCACAGTACAGGATAATACACACAGTGATGTCACAGTACAGGGATAATACACACTGTGATGTCACAGTACAGGGATAATACACACAGTGATGTCACAGTACACGGATAATACACACAGTGATGTCACAGTACAGGGATAATACACACAGTGATGTCACAGTACACGGATAATACACACAGTGATGTCACAGTACAGGGATATTACACACAGTGATGTCACAGTACAGGGATAATACACACAGTGATGTCACAGTACAGGGGTAATACACACTGTGATGTCACAGTATAAGGATAATACACCCAGTGATGTCACAGTACAGGGATAATACACACAGTGATGTCACAGTACAGAGATAATACACACAGTGATGTCACAGTACAGGGATAATACATACAGTGATGTCACAGTACAGGGATAATACACACAGTGATGTCACAGTACAGGGATAATACACACAGTGATGTCACAGTACAGGGATATTACACACAGTGATGTCACAGTACAGGGATAATACACACAGTGATGTCACAGTACAGGGATAATACACACAGTGATGTCACAGTATAAGGATAATACACACAGTGATGTCACAGTACAGGATAATACACACAGTGATGTCACAGTACAGGGATAATACACACAGTGATGTCACAGTACAGGATAATACACACAGTGATGTCACAGTACAGGGATAATACACATAGTGATGTCACAGTACAGAGATAATATACACAGTGATGTCACAGTACAGGGATAATACACACAGTGATGTCACAGTACAGAGATAATACACACAGTGATGTCACAGTACAGGATAATACACACAGTGATGTCACAGTACAGGGATAATACACACAGTGATATCACAGTACAGAGATAATACACACAGTGATGTCACAGTACAGGGATAATACACACAGTGATGTCACAGTACAGGGATAATATACACAGTGATGTCACAGTACAGAGATAATACACACAGGGATGTCACAGTACAGGGATAATACACACAGTGATGTCACAGTATAAGGATAATACACACAGTGATGTCACAGTATAAGGATAATACACCCAGTGATGTCACAGTACAGGGATAATACACACGGTGATGTCACAGTACAGGGATAATACACACAGTGATGTCACAGTACAGAGATAATACACACAGTGATGTCACAGTACAGGGATAATACACACAGTGATGTCACAGTACAGGGATAATACACACAGTGATGTCACAGTACAGGGATAATACACACAGTGATGTCACAGTACAGGGATAATACACACAGTGATGTCACAGTACAGGGATAATACACACAGTGATGTCACAGTACAGAGATAATACACACAGTGATATCACAGTACAGAGATAATACACACAGTGATATCACAGTACAGGGATAATACACACAGTGATGTCACAGTACAGGGATAATACACACAGTGATGTCACAGTACAGGGATAATACACACAGTGATGTCACAGTACAGAGATAATACACACAGTGATGTCACAGTACAGGGATATTACACACAGTGATGTCACAGTACAGGGATAATACACACAGTGATGTCACAGTACAGGGATAATACACACAGTGATGTCACAGTACACGGATAATACACACAGTGATGTCACAGTACAGGGATAATACACACAGTGATGTCACAGTACAGGGATATTATACACAGTGATGTCACAGTACAGGGATAATACACATAGTGATGTCACAGTACAGGGATAATACACACAGTGATGTCACAGTATAAGAATAATACACACAGTGATGTCACAGTACAGGTATAATACACACAGTGATGTCACAGTATAAGGATAATACACACAGTGATGTCACAGTACAGAGATAATACACACAGTGATGTCACAGTACAGCGATAATACACACAGTGATGTCACAGTACAGGGATAATACACACAGTGATGTCACAGTACAGGATAATACACACAGTGATGTTACAGTACAGGGATAATACACACAGTGATGTCACAGTACAGGGATAATACACACAGTGATGTCACAGTACACGGATAATACACACAGTGATGTCACAGTACAGGGATATTACACACAGTGATGTCACAGTACAGGGATAATACACACAGTGATGTCACAGTACAGGGATAATACACACTGTGATGTCACAGTATAAGGATAATACACCCAGTGATGTCACAGTACAGGATAATACACACAGTGATGTCACAGTACAGGGATAATACACACAGTGATGTCACAGTACAGGGATATTACACACAGTGATGTCACAGTACAGGGATAATACACACAGTGATGTCACAGTACAGGGATAATACACACAGTGATGTCACAGTATAAGGATAATACACACAGTGATGTCACAGTACAGGATAATACACCCAGTGATGTCACAGTACAGGGATAATACACACAGTGATGTCACAGTATAAGGATAATACACACAGTGATGTCACAGTACAGGGATATTACACACAGTGATGTCACAGTACAGGGATAATACACACAGTGATGTCACAGTACAGGGATAATACACACAGTGATGTCACAGTATAAGGATAATACACACAGTGATGTCACAGTACAGGATAATATACACAGTGATGTCACAGTACAGGGATAATACACACAGTGATGTCACAGTACAGAGATAATATACACAGTGATGTCACAGTACAGGGATAATACACACAGTGATGTCACAGTACAGGGATAATACACACAGTGATGTCACAGTATAACGATAATACACACAGTGATGTCACAGTATAAGGATAATACACACAGTGATGTCACAGTACAGAGATAATACACACAGTGATGTTACAGTACAGGGATAATACACACAGTGATGTCACAGTACAGGGATAATACACACAGTGATGACACAGTATAAGGATAATACACACAGTGATGTCACAGTATAAGGATAATACACACAGTGATGTCACAGTACAGGATAATACACACAGTGATGTCACAGTACAGGGATAATACACACAGTGATGTCACAGTACAGAGATAATACACACAGTGATGTCACAGTACAGGTATAATACACACAGTGATGTCACAGTATAAGGATAATACACACAGTGATGTCACAGTACAGGGATATTACACACAGTGATGTCACAGTACAGGATAATACACACAGTGATGTCACAGTACAGGGATAATACACACCGTGATGTCACAGTACAGGGATAATACACACAGTGATGTCACAGTATAAGGATAATACACACAGTGATGTCACAGTACAGAGATAATACACACAGTGATGTCACAGTACAGGATAATACACACAGTGATGTCACAGTACAGGGATAATATACACAGTGATGTCACAGTACAGGGATAATACACACAGTGATGTCACAGTACAGAGATAATACACACAGTGATGTCACAGTACAGGATAATACACACAGTGATGTCACAGTACAGGGATAATACACACAGTGATATCACAGTACAGAGATAATACACACAGTGATGTCACAGTACAGGGATAATACACACAGTGATGTCACAGTACAGGGATAATATACACAGTGATGTCACAGTACAGAGATAATACACACAGGGATGTCACAGTACAGGGATAATACACACAGTGATGTCACAGTATAAGGATAATACACACAGTGATGTCACAGTATAAGGATAATACACCCAGTGATGTCACAGTACAGGGATAATACACACAGTGATATCACAGTACAGGGATAATACACACAGTGATGTCACAGTACAGGGATAATACACACAGTGATGTCACAGTACAGAGATAATACACACAGTGATGTCACAGTACAGAGATAATACACACAGTGATGTCACAGTACAGGGATAATACACACAGTGATATCACAGTACAGAGATAATACACACAGTGATGTCACAGTACAGGGATAATACACACAGTGATGTCACAGTATAAGGATAATACACACAGTGATGTCACAGTATAAGGATAATACACACAGTGATGTCACAGTACAGGATAATACACACAGTGATGTCACAGTACAGGGATAATACACACAGTGATGTCACAGTACAGGGATAATACACACAGTGATGTCACAGTACAGGGATATACAGGAAGTACATAATTCATGCACTTGCAGGTATAATGAACATGTAAGGTCACAACATAGTTATAATGTAAAAATGAATGTAGTAAAGAAGGGATAATGCTCACAGAAAGGATAGGGTAATATTTGGGATACATTTTCCATCACCTATGGTCATCACTTACTGAGCTGGATAAACAGCTTAAGTCCCCCTTAGTTCTTGGGCTCCACAGGAGCTTTTATGTTATTTTGGTAGTTACAACCATGCCAATTCTCTCCTTCAATGATTTCAATAACAGCTGTGTAATACTCCTTTTACCCTGTGGAGGCGCTGTGGGAAATTCAAAACCTACCGATAAAAGTTGATCATTGGTGATCCATATAGCACCAGACCTCCTATCTATCTCCTTTTTGATAGTACACCAACATACTAGGATAATACATATGGTGAGTCCCAATATGCCATTTCCCAGGTCTTAGAAATAAAATATCTGGGGGGATGGGAGGCCATTGCCATTATGTTCATAAACATATTTCCTATTTCTAGCCTCATCATTTGGAACCATTTATCTGTCATAACAAGACGTCTACACCACCCCCAGTTTTGGGACAGAGACAGCTGCGTGTTGAAGACATTGGCCGTCTATGTCCTATCCCTTGATATTTTGGCCTGAATTGCCGCAGCAATTAAGCGGCTGCAGCAAAGTTACCCATAGAGCCTTCCCTTTCATAGGAACGATGGTGGTTTGGTATGTAAATTATACCACTATTCATAAGACCTCCGCTGCATGCGCTAGCTAGGCCAAGTCTCGGCTACAATGTGAATGCATTTAATTGAGCCTTTGCAGAAAAAGAAGCTAATATGATGAACCGTATGGGCTCCGGAACAAGCAGGTGCCCTTAGACAATCTGAACACACTCGGAGTACGTAGAATATGAAGATATTATCTAAAATTGACCTTTGCACACAGACTTACACTTGGCAGATTATTATAGCCAATTCAAGATTTCCCACATTCGAGTTCATTGAAATAATACAATGAGTTCCTCTCCCCATGAGGCTGTACTTAAGAGCAATTCAGCTTTATAGCAACCTGAACATTTTCAGATTTTTTTTTGGAATCTGCATGGCAATTATGCTCCTATAACTTTCTTTAGCAGATTTCGGTATTCTCTTTAGCTATAATTAAGATCTGGATGTTTTCAAAATATGCAATTATGAAATGAAATTTGATTTTTGTAAAAGTGTTTGGTAAAACAACGGCGGCTACGGTTATAGTCGCTTAAATAAGAACAGTGGGAATAGGAGAAGATGGAAAATCCAATTTTATTCCCTCGACAAGGGGATAAAGACGACCAATTGTATCCTCTGGTTTTTGCATTATTTTTGTGTATTTTTTGGTGATTTTAGGTTGTTTTTATAATAAATACTTTTTGCGCGTGTTTTGAAAACATTAAAGGGATTCTATCATGAGATTTCATCATTAAATTATATCATTAGATTCTATCATTAGATTCCACTATTAGATTATATTATTAGATTCCATCATTAGATTCCATCATTAAATTACATCGTTAGATTCGATCATTAGATTCTGTCATTAGATTCAATCATTAGATTATATCATTAGATTCCATCATTAGATTATATCATTAGATTCCATCATTAGATTCCATCATTAAATTACATCGTTAGATTCGATCATTAGATTCCATCATTTGATTATATCATTAGAGTCCATCATTAGATTCCATCATTAGATTCCAGCATTAGATTATATCATTAGATTCCAGCATTAGATTATATCATTAGAGTCTATCACTAGAGTCTATATTTAGATTCCATCATTAGATTCCATCATTAGATTCCATCATTAGATTCCATCATTAGATTATATCATTAGATTCCATCATTAGATTATATCAGTAGATTCCATCATTAGATTCCATCATTAGATTCTATCATTAGAGTCTATATTTAGATTCCATCATTAGATTCCATCATTAGATTATATCATTAGATTCCATCATTAGATTATATCATTAGATTCCATCATTAGATTCCATCATTAGATCATATTATTAGATTCCATCATTAGATTCTATCATTAGATTACATCATTAGATTATATCATTAGATTCCATCATTAGATTCCATCATTAGATTATATCATTAGAATCCTCTTTTCTACAAAGGTTATGTCAGAGTAGTCTTTAGAAAGTCTATTCTTCTTCTACCTTTATTATTCTGATCTGCACCGCCGTTTCTGTGAATTTTCTTTTTTTTTTCCATATGCCAATGAGTCTTCAGAAAGCACATGGAGAGGTCCCCTGTGCTCTCCGAAGACTCTCCAGCGACACCTCCATCTTCTTCTCCAATGCCTCTTTGCCACATCATCGGCCTCGTCATCAGCTGGTAGAGCCAACTGTGGATACCAGTTCGGCCATTTTTCTGTGGCCGAAAAGATGCTCGTGTAGGAGGCCAAACAGACATGCACAGTTGGCTCTGCCGGCTGATGATGCAGCCATTGACGGGAGAAGAAGACAGAAGCATCGCTAGAGAGTCTTCAGAGAGCACAGGAGACGCCCCCTGTGCTTTCCAAAGACTCATTCGCATACGGAAGAAAAAAGAAAATTCACAGAAGCAGCGGCGGATCTGTCACGGTTGTGTCTATGCCCTAGCAATTGTGATACCAAATGCTGCTAGCACCTCTATGGAAATGGGGTAGGTAAGCTGTCCCTGGCGCTACGATGGCTGATGAGGCCCTGCCTGAGGGTGTTAGTCAGCTGTATTCAAGCAAAGCTTGGCCCTGACAACTACTGGCTCTCTAAACGTGGAGACTAGAGATGAGCGAACACTGTTCGGATCAGCCGATCCGAACAGCACGCACCCATAGAAATGAATGGAAGTACCTGTGACGCCGGCCAGCCACCGGCAAAGTCAGCGTCACAGGTGCTTCCATTCATTTCAGTGTTCGCTCATCTCTAGTGGAGACCTAACAGACAGATGGGGTGAGAGCTAAAAGAGGCTAGGGACTGGGATACTAAAGGCGGTCATCCCTAAAGTCTTGAAAGTGATAATAGGGACTGACAGAACCCTAATCTCAGCATCATCCAATCTGTCATGGATGACATGAAGCGACAGACGGACTGGAGAAAGCCTACATCCAAAGAAGATCTGTGCTTAGTTCTCCAAGATGGCGAGAACAACCTCCCTGCCGAGTTCCTTCAAAAACTGTCCGTGAGAAGAATCGATGGAAGGCGAAGGGTGGTTACACCAAATATCGATTGGATTTAGCTTTCTCTTTGAATTTAGATGATTGAAAAAGTAACCTATTAACAATTCTATTTCCAGTCTTTGGATTGTGAAACCAATTTATAGCAATTCTTGTACCTTTAAATGACTGTAATGGGGGTTATGGGAGGCATCAAATGGATACATTTTTTTTCCACTAAATAGGGAATATATAAAGAACAAAATAAATGTTCCTAAATAAAATCAGATCCTTCAATTTGTAAAAAACAAAAACAAAAAAAAGTAGCCCAGCCCGTATAAGAAATGAGGAGAAGTTCAGAGAATGGCAGTGACATTACTAATGAGGAAGAATGCAGGTTTTTGCCTTGATACGTTGTTGAAGTGAGGACGTTACCAGGACAACCAGGTATGAAAAATACAGAAATGAACAATTTGGTGACCTGCTGCTGTTCTTCTTGAGTTTTTAGAAGCATTTTTCCATTCTGGGCTCAATAACAATGATAAATTTCAAACCTTAAAACTTTACGATTTTGTGTTAAATTTAGAACATATTCTAGTTGTTGGTTATTCGGCAATGGAAAGTCTACGGGAAATTTTTGGAAAATATCTAAATATTAAAATATGGAAATACTAAAATATGGAATAGGTGATGGGATTATCTGAAATGTGTATTAGAATTTTAAGATATCAAGTAAAAAAAAATATCTTATACGAGAAAAATGTTTTTCACTTGTATCATCCAACAGATTTTTGGTGGCTCAAGCGTTAGAAAATTCCAACATTTTTGTGAGAAATTTAATAAAATAACTATTAATATCTATATTATTATTATACAAAAATCTGTAGGAAACATTTCGAAAGAAGCCTTTGACCATAAATATATGAAGATTTTAGGAGATCCTCTATTTCAGGAAAGCTTTGCTTGTGCCCTTTTCTTTATGTTTTTTTTTTTTTTTTTTTGCGTAGAGGTGGCCTATACCACGTAGAAATATTGGTCGTATTATAATTGTTGGTACTTTGCTACATTCACAGTGGCATCAGTATGGTTGTTATTCTGGTCCATTGGAGGATCAGAAGGGCAGAGAAACTGTCCATCTAATGACAGACTACAATGGATCCCAGGGGACACCACTGACTATAATGGGGTCCGTTGGGTGTCCATTATTTTTTTCATAGACATCTCTGGACAAAAAAGTTGGGCTTGCAGGACTTCGTCATCTGGGATACCTGCCTGAATCTGCATGGGAGACTCTAATGGAAACTCTGGTGCGGATGTGAAGTAGCCTTAGGAACCACTGGTAAAAGATGGTAAAATGATATGATTGGGTGCCCTTTCTTCATGATCTATGGAGTTGGTGGGGGTTTGTTGAATAGATAACATGTTTTTTAAGTTTCTGGTAAAAGTGTTGTGAGAAAAAATGGTCACAGACCCCATTCCACAGGTTAATTGGCCATGTCTTAAGTGGCCTGCAATATTACAATGTTTTTTATATTTATTATATTTATTATTATATTTTATTTTTCATTCAACAGTTGGTGTGTTGGGTGGGGTTCAAGTGTTCATTGGGGAGGGGGGGTTGGGAGCAGAGAGCCGAGGGTGAGTAGAGGGGGAGGCTGATTCCACAGGTTAAATGGGGGTGGGTGGGAGGATCACTGGTGTCACTGGTGGGTGGTGGTGGGCGCAGGGCTGGCAATGTGCAAGGTGACTGTAGGCTCTAAAGGGGGGAGGGGGCGCGGGTGGGAGGTAAGGGGGGGGGGCAAGGGCACGCTTAGGTAGTTAGGAGGAAGCCGGGGAAACAGCAGCGGGGCTGTGGGATCTCCCCCCCAGCAGGGTGCGGGAGAGGCCAACGGCGGCCGCAAGGAAAGGGGCGTTGGGGACAATGGGCCGCGCAAGACTGAGAAGGTCACGGACGAAGTCGCATGTACAGCTAGTTAATATATAAGTATATATAAATGGATATTCTCCAAATTCTACTCTTCCTTGTAAAGTGTACATTAAAAAAAAATATTGGTTGTTAATTATTAATATTTTCCCAAAAATAGTCTTGCAAGTGTTCACCCCCAGTATATGGATCTATAGTTGGTGGATAAAAATCTTAGAATGTAGGTGTATTTGTGGATACAAATTCTCAGAAAGTAACATCACGCTTCCTTTGGCACAATTTGTTGAACCACCAATGAATGATTTAAAAAGCTGCTCCTGACAGATACCAGGATTATCTATTCTTACTGGTGGGGGACGTACTAGTGTACCTCAATAAATTAGAATTTCATCAAAAAGTTCTGGACTGTTGCTCAGTGGTCAAAAGTGTTTTCAGGTGAAAGTAAATTTTGCATTTCATTTGGAAGGCTCCAGAGTCTGGAGGAAGAGCAGAGAGGCCACTGTACACAATCCAAGCTGGAGGTCTAGTGTGAAGTTTCCTCAACCAGTGATGGTTTGGGGAGCCATGTCATCTGCTGGTGTAGATCCACTGTGTTTTATCAAGACCAAAGTCAGCACAGGAAATTGTAGAGCACTTCATGCTTCCTTCTGCCCACAAGCTTTTTGGGGATGAAATTTTCATTTTCCAACAGGACTTGGCCTCTGTCCACACTGCCAAAAGTACCAAGACCTTGTTTAATAAGTGCAGTATCACTGAGCTTGACTGACCAGCGAACTCGCCTGACCTTAACCCCATAGAGAATCTATGGGATATTGTCAAAAGGAAGATGAGAGACCCCAGACCCAACAATGCAGATGAGCTGAAGGCTGCTATGAAATCAACCTGGGCTTCCATAACACCTCTGCAGTGCCACAGGCTGATCGCCTCCATGCCACATTGCCCCATTGATGTCGTCATTCATGCAAAAGGAGCCCCCACCAAGTATTGAGGGCATTTACTGGACAGACTTTTCATTTGACCAACATTTCTGTGTTAAATAATCTTTTTATAGTTGGTCTTATATAATATTCTAATTTATTGAGATAATGACTTTGGATTTTCCTTGGCTATAAGCCATAGTCATCAACATTAACAGAAAAACCACTTGAAAAAGTTCCCTCTGTTTGTAATGATTCAATATAATATAAGGGGTTCACTTTTTCAATTCAATTACTTAAAAAATAATAATTTTTTGACGATTTTCTAATTTATTGAGGTGCCCTTGTATATCAGAATCACCATAGTTGTCTAGTGGAAGTTCTCGCATTTCAGCTCGTGCTGCTGTTAACAACAATGTTACACGATAGATCTAGATCAATGATAACCAACAATTCCCTTATTGACCGCCTACTTAATATACACTGGTCAATTAAGGCTGATCAATCAGAAATTAGAAAAATTAAGATAAGACAAGAGAATTTTTAGGTCTGGGGACAAAAATAGCCTGGGGGCGGTGCAGAAACAGCTAAGACAATTGATCAGAGAAGGGAAAGCCAAGTACAGGCGGAAGATGGAATTACAGATGCGGGAGGGTAGAATCTCGGAGGTGTGGGATAGCCTTAAGGCTATATCAGGATAAGCAAAACACAGGGCATCGAACAGTAGGGGACAGGAAGTGGATTAACGAGCTTAATCTATTCTTCAATAGATTCGACTTATTTGGATTGGGGAAAAGGTAATTTAAAAAATTTTTTGGCATAGGAAACCATTACAGTGATGTGATTTCAGAATTTCTACAATTTTGCGGCTGTGTACAAGTTGTCTGGCTCTCGCCATGTTTAATCCTTCTAGGACCGATTTATTGTACCATGCATGACAATTTTCTGGAGTACAAGGAATTAAAAAATTGCAATTTTTTTTTTGCAGGAAAATTGTGACTTTTTTCAAAAAAGGGGTTAGAATGATGCAGGGATCTAGGAAGGCCGGTGAAACGTCAACCTGTCAAAAAACTGGTGTGAGTTATACCAAAAATCTAGATTTATGGTGAATAGAACCTGAAATTTTGAAGAGATTTTGATTTTATGATAACAATTAAGAAAATAAATGATTTAATAATCTTATTAATATGTTATTTGTCTTATAACTGTATCCTCTACATACACCGAAGGATATACTGAATATTTATCTGCCAAGAACTACTCAACTCAATTCTTCACTCAATTCTGAAAAACAGAATATTTTTGTTTTTTTTCCCCGAGAAACGTCATTTCATCTACTTTGTAATCCTTTTGGCTGTCTTTGTAAAATAACAAATGTTTTTAGAGCTTTTTATTACTGTAATAAGGATTACCAAGAGATAATAAGTTTAGGAGATTAGGAATAGCAGAAAAATACTTGAAATCTGTTGTCCGTATGAATTCACGCCAGCCAATAAATAATCTTGTACAGCTGTCCGAGAAGTTCTACATCACAAATAGGAATATTCTATACAATAATGATGTGGAAAGACAGATCTAATACCATATACTGTCCTGGCCACGGGTTCTTATACCATTGTACGTGTTGTTTAGTATACTATGATACCTGTGTGGTTTGGAAAGCTTAGCAAACTAGCCAGTCGTTGACTACCTCGGTGGGTTTTCCAATCCCAACAGACAAGAGCCATTTGGGCAAGAACAGAACATTTCTTGATACAGATACGTTATGCTTTATAAACATAGCTTTAATATATCTCTGTATTATACAGAGTTGTAATATGGGACCCATAGTGGTGCGTGGGACTCTACTATTCCCTTTTTGTATTCAATTTCAAGTGGAGACAGACTGAAGTTTTTGTAGATGGACTTTCTACAAACCCAACAGAAAAAAAATTCCCCCGGCACATGCCATGAAGCTCATTCTTCTTAGGCCTGGTTCACATCTGCGTTCGGGTTTCCGTTCAGGGAGTCCGCTTGGGAACCCCCTGAATCGAAACCTACATGCATTAAAAAATGGTTACCTAAGGAAACCATACGGACTCCATAGACTATAATGAGGTCCATGTGGTTTTCGCACGAATCATGCGGAGAGAAAGGTGGAGCTTGCAGGACTTTTCTCTTGGCTTGTTTCATGCAGAAACCGAACAGAAACCACATGGTCCCCATTAGGGTTTCCCAGGTAACTGCTTTTTAATGCGTATAGATTTCCGTTACTGTGGACACCCATAAACAATTATTATACTCTGGGGTCTTTTCAGACCCCAGAGTATAATAATCGGAGACCTGGGGGAATAAAACCATAAAAATCCTCTGTTTCTTACCTGTCCCCTGTCTTCTCCGGTGCCATCCTTCTTCTATGACGTCGGATGTCACATGACCCGGGACGCAGGCCGGGTTCATGTGATGTCAAAGACATCAGAAAGGACGTCAGGAAGGAGGCCTGGCAGGATCGTAGAGAGGTAAGTAACAGTGTTTTTTATGTTTCTTACCTCTCTTGGTCCACCAATCATTTTACTCGAGGGTCCGAAAAGACCCCCTAGTATAATGATAGCAGCAGTAGCGGCTGTCACCGGGCCCCTGATGTCCCGGGCCCTGTGGCAGCCGCCTCTGCTGCTATGGCGGTAGTTACGCCACTGCTGGTATGAATTTATGTTCATATACTATATTACACTGCTCTTGGTAGCAGGCTGATAAAGCCAGGTCTGTTATCTCTCTATGTAAGCACACAGCTAACCCTTAGTTCATTCTGTACATTCATTTGCATATTATCTGATATGCTCCAGGCAGTGCTGACATACTGAATGGGAAAACACTTTTGTATCCGAATTGGCAGTTTGCTACTTTTAAACATGCCAGGAAAAAGAAAATGTAATTTGTCGCAAAATTCTAAAACAACGAGAGATATGAAGGTAGACAGAAGTAAGACTTCTCCTCAAGTGGAGCTGAGGGGGATCATTGATGCCAACAACACACTCATAATATGGTGTCCCAGCAAGCTGCTGAGATACCGGAACAATCACGGGCACAGTGCGAGGAACGAGTTCAGCGACAGGCAGCTTGAGAGCTGCTAAAACACCAGCATCGACAGCAGCAATTTCCTGAGTATAGTGGGATCATCGACGCCAACAACGCGCAGACGAAGTTGCAGGCAGAGGCTAGTTTTGATATATTGGAACCTTGGCTCCATTTTCATGGTCAGCACGGCCATGCGATCACAGCCTCAGATGCCTAACTCCGACATATTAATGTATGAAATAACCAGAGTATCTGTGGCTCAGTATCCTCCACATTTCTGTAGGGTGTATGAGGTCTAAATATGGTAATTACAATCATACCTTGTTCAAAGGCACAATAAATATCTGTTCCTGTTCATTGCCTTCAGATGCCTTCAGTCCCTCTAGTCAGCTGTCTCCGGTCTTAAAATAATTCTTATTAAATATGTCTTCTGTCTTTCATCCACATTGATTGGAAATGATTGAACAGGAGAAACCAATTTAGGATCACAGCAATCTACTGGTAGGTCTGTTTGATGGAAGGAGGAGTCATTGCAAATATTGTGTATGCTCTTTGTACAGTAATTGCTAGTATATTAGAAAAGATTTATTGCTAGTGCTGCAAGTTCTAAGAATTTATGTGTTGGAAAAATAGGAGAAATTGTAGTAAAAAAGTTTAGCAATTTGACAAGTCACGAGTGTTAAGCGTTGGAGAGATTTACGAAGGAGAATTTTCCAAATTCTAATGAAAATCATTCAAAAAAATGCAGATGACCAAATGTTTCAGATGACTTTGAAGTCTCAACATGGGTATGTATAGTCTAAGGAATTTGTCATATGTTATGACTCTACTTGGCCACAAATATTTTTGGAAACTTTTCTCAAATTGTAGTTTAGGCATAAATTTGAATTACGGCATAGCCTCAGTTTTGTTTAGTAAATCTTCTCTATTTGTCTTAAAGAAAACTCATGTTCCAACATGAATCTGCGTGCAACATAATGTTATGGATGTAAAGTTATGTGCTCCAGAGGAGGTCAGCGCTCCAGAGGAAAGCACAAAATTCACATTAAAGCTGTCAGAAATGTATTCAATAACATCACAATAAAACAGGTTTATTTTCAAACGGGGGCTTTTTTTTTTTTTTTTTTTACTGCAGCACTTCTTTAAATTATTAAACATAACAATTGAATACAAATTTTGACAATGAGAAATTTGTATAAAGGGGCTGCTTATGCTTTCAAAAAGGGACAAATTTTTTCAAAAAGTTATACTTACATAAAAATACTCAGTGTGGACCGGAAGAAATTAAAATCACACCAGATTTACAATCCCATAAACCAGGCGCTAGGAGATACTCTGTATTGACACTGTGAGATTGTAACCTAAGATTGTTAGACTTAAGATTTTGCTTAAAAAATTTGCCAGAGAAAGTATTTTCAAGAGCTCCGAAACTATTATCTTGAAGGAGTTTGATCGCGAATATCAGCATACAGGCAACTTCTATTTTGATCAACTTGTGAGTATATGTAATTTTTAGGAAGGAGTTCTGGAAATTTCTACAAGTAGTCAGAAAAGAAAGGGTAATAAATGATTATATTCAGCCTTGAAAATTATTCAACAAAAATAGTCTTATATATTTAAAAATAATTTATGTATGTAAAATGATAGTATTATTAAATAATATTTATATACATTGCATAAACTACTAATAATACTGGTAACAACAACAACAACAACAATAATAATAATAATAATAATAATAATAATAATAATAATAATAATACAATTATTATTATTATTATTAACATTATTATTATTATTATTATTATTGTTGTTGTTGTTGTTGTTGTTGTTATTATTATTATTATTTATACAACTCATTCCATTGATCTGGACACAACCTGCCTACAAACCACTGGCAGAACACTCAGAGATAATAAATAATAATAATAATAATAATAATAATAATAATTATAATAATTATAATAATAATAATAATAATATAATGTAAATAAATAGTAAATAAAATATAGAGAGTATTTAACAATGTAATTATTATTAAAGGGATCCTATCGTTAAAACTTAATTTTTTCTCGATAACACATAGGAATAGCCTTAAGAAAGGCTATTCTTCTCTTACCTTTAGATGTCTTCTCCGCATTGCCATTCAGTATATAATCCGTTTTCGTCAGTATGCAAATGAGTACTTTCGCAGCACTGGGGGTGGGTCCCAGTGCTCAAACAGCACTGGGAGCATCCCCAATGCTACGAAAGAACTCTCCAGCGCCGCCTCCATCTTCTTCAGAAACGGGTCTTCTTCATGTCTTCTTCTAGCTGTGGCTTCAAACCTCTAGGCCTCGGGCAGCCGACTGCGCATGCCTGCTGGCCACAAGAAAATGGACGCTTACAATACTATGCAAGCGGCCATTTTCTTGTGGCCAACAGACATGCGCAGTCGGCTTTTCCCTAGGCCCGTGGCCTAGAAGTTTGAAGACACCGCCGGAAGAAGATGCGTGAAGAGCCCGTTCCTGAAAAAGATGGAGGCGGCGCTGGAGAGTTCTCTCGCAGCACAGTGCTGTTTGAGTGCTGGGGCCCGCCCCCAGTGCTGTGAGAGAACTCATTTGCATACCAACAAAAAACGGATTATATACCAAATGGCAGCGCAGAGAAGACATCTAAAGGTAAGAGAAGAATCACCTTTCTTAAGGCTATTCCTATGTGGTAAGCAGAAATTTGACTTTAAATATTTGAAAAACACAATATATAAAAATATTTTTAAAAATAGTATAATAGTATAATATATAGTAAGGATAACAAAAATTAGCTAAAAAATCCCCAAACCCAAAAAATATAAATTATTTAGTAAAATAAAATTAATTCATATGGACAATTTTAAAACAACATGAATTTATTTTTATGTTGTATGAAGATATTCGCCTTCCGAATATATAGCAGGCCGCATACTGAGCGGGACATTACAGATGGCCAGGGAGGGAGTGAACGTGGCACAGGCAGGGAGAGTTTAGATGACAAGAAGGAACTGGTTTAATAGAAGAACCAGTTTTGAGAAAATTATTGACCAGTTATGCTAATCCTAGGGCCAAAGTCTTGTCAACCATTCAGTCTTCTGCGTGAAAAGAATGGCTGTCACAATTAGAGGAATGACCGGTGATGCTGTGTAATTGTGGTGGGAGGAAAGATACCGGATCAACAATTCTACTAGTCTATTGGACAAACGTATATCTTACAAGCAGATGGTAATTTGATAAAAAGGTGCAAAACCTGGCATTTGCCTATCATTAAGTTTAAAAAAGTCACAAAAGATATTTGAACAACCCAAACATGCAAAAAAAAAAAAAAAAAAAAAAAAAAAAGTTATAGCCTTAAGTACCTACCCCCCCCCCCCCAAAAAAAAAAAAAAGAAAAAAAAAAAAAAAGTGTCTGGTAGGGACAACAGTCTGGTCAAGAAGTGGTTAAAGGTGGCAAAAAAATTATTGAATGTAACTTGATTGAGTGGGTTGTGAAGAAAGTAGAGTAAGACTTCTTTCACATCTGCGTCGGTAATCCGTTTGGGGGAGTCTGCATGGGGACCCCCCAAATGGACTACCAATCGCATTGGCAAGCCATGTACAGTGAAAGCACACGGACCTCATAATGGGGTGCATGTGCTTTCTGCGCGGTGTCCGTACGGGTTATGTGGACAAGAAAATAGATTGTGAAGTACTTTTCCGTCTGCATGTTCAGATGTAATTAGGAAGACAGAGTCTCAGTCAAGCAAACCAATAGAGGGCGCTCCTTTTAACATCATGCTGACCTTCTCAGAGGGAGCGCCCTCTATTGGTTTGCTTGACTGAGACTCTGTCTTCCTAATTACATCATGGAAGATAGACTTGCACATTCTCAGTGAGCGCCCTCTATTGGTGTGCATTTTTGAGGCACCAGCTTCCTAATTACATCATAGAAGTCAGATTTGCATATTCTTCCCATGTTCCTTTGCAGTGGCTTAATAAGACTCCACACACCTAAATGGTGGTCTCTTCCTATGGACTGACGATATCCCCTTAACCTTGACATTCTAGAATGAGACTTGATACAATGAACAAAACACAATTTTTACTAATATATATATATATATATATATATATATATATATATATATATTCGGCCAAGCTCTTGTAATTAAGGATTACTCAGTATTGTAATACAGTTTGCTAATACATTTAGCAGACCGTTCAGATGAATTCTTTATGGCAATATTCCCAAGTGTGGAAATTTTTCATGATGAAAACTTTCTATTTCAACGATTGGCAAATTCACGGATACTACAGTACGGAGAGTGCATCTTCTAATACTTCTTTCCCCTTCTAATAATTACATTTTGGACAGTTTTCAAATGGAAATGCATTTTCACACTATGCTAAATGCCCCTAAGAGCTGTGAGAAATGGAGATATCCCTGTCATACAGTCACTGGCTATTCCCAGTTAAATATAAAATTTCTCCCTCCTCCATATTGCTCATTCTCAATATTTTCTGGTATCTATGTAACATCTATATTAGAACTAGAAAATAGTAGTAATGGAAACTTAATAGTAGCAAATTTGACATTTCCATGGAACGCTTAGTCTCTTCTGCTAGCAGGTATTTATAATGTTATTTCAGAATTTCTAAAATATACAAAGTCATTTTAGGTAATATAAGGTGGCATGTTGGTTCGTATTAGGGAAAGAGAAACCTTTGTAGTTAAAATCTCAATTTTGTCGAGTATCGTTTTGTGTATACAGTTCTATTTCAGACTTATGTGTCTCCATGATAACAGACTACAAACATAAACTGATTCTGTAGTTAGGTATTTGTGTGCAAAATTATTTGATACTAGCTTCTGCTCACAACTTCGTTTTGGCAGCTCTTAAGCTGTCCTGCTGCTGATCTTGTTCCTCACGACGTGCCTGTGATTGTTCTGGCATCTCAGCAGCTTGCTGGGATGCCATATAATGAGCATGCTGTTGGCGTTGATGATCCGCCTGCTCCAGCGTTTCAGCAGGCTGGCCTGCCGCTCAACTCGTTCCTCGTGCTGTGCCCATGATTGTTCCGGCATCTCAGCAGCTCACTGGGATGCCATATAATGAGCATGTTGTTGGCATCGATGATCCACATGCTCCAGCATTTTGGCAGCTCTCAAGCTGGCCTGCCACGGAACTTGTTCCTCGCACCGTGCCAGTGATTGTTCTGGCATCTCAGTAGCTCACTGGGACGCCATATAATAAGTAGAGATGAGCGAACAGTGTTCTATCGAACTCATGTTCGATCGGATATTAGGCTGTTCGGCATGTTCGAATCGAATCGAACACCGCGTGGTAAAGTGCGCCATTACTCGATTCCCCTCCCACCTTCCCTGGCGCCTTTTTTGCTCCAATAACAGCGCAGGGTAGGTGGGACAGGAACTACGACACCGGTGACGTTGAGAAAAGTAGGCAAAACCCATTGGCTGCCGAAAACATGTGACCTCTAATTTAAAAGAACAGCGCCGCCCAGGTTCGCGTCATTCTGAGCTTGCAATTCACCGAGGACGGAGGTTTCCGTCCAGCTAGCTAGGGCTTAGATTCTGGGTAGGCAGGGACAGGCTAGGATAGGAAGGAGAAGACAACCACAACAGCTCTTGTAAGAGCTAAATTCCAGGGAGAAGCTTGTCAGTGTAACGTGGCACTGACGGGCTCAATCGCCGCAACCCAGCTTTCCCAGGATCCTGAATGGAATACACTGTCAGTGTATTCCCGTATACCCGATATATACCCCGATACCCGTTCCAACGGTGTGCCCCCCCACCTTCACCCCAGAAATACCCTGCAAGTCCCCTAGCAATAGAATTGGGGCTATATACACCCACAATTTTTACTACTGGTATACAGTGCCATTGTCTGACTGGGAATTCAAAGAATATATTGGGAATACAAATACCCTCATTTCTTGCTACTGCCATATAGTGCCAGTGTCTGACTGGGAATTCAAAGAATATATTGGGGTTACGTGCACCCACAATTTTTACTACTGGTATACAGTGCCATTGTCTGACTGGGAATTCAAAGAATATATTGGGAATACAAATACCCTCATTTCTTGCTACTGCCATATAGTGCCAGTGTCTGACTGGGAATTCAAAGAATATATTGGGGTTACGTGCACCCACAATTTTTACTACTGGTATACAGTGCCATTGTCTGACTGGGAATTCAAAGAATATATTGGGAATACAAATACCCTCATTTCTTGCTACTGCCATATAGTGCCAGTGTCTGACTGGGAATTCAAAGAATATATTGGGGTTACGTGCACCCACAATTTTTACTACTGGTATACAGTGCCATTGTCTGACTGGGAATTCAAAGAATATATTGGGGTTATAAATACCCTCATTTCTTGCTACTGCCATATAGTGCCAGTTTCTGACTGGTAATTCAAAGAATATATTGGGGTTACGTGCACCCACAATTTTTACTACTGGTATACAGTGCCATTGTCTGACTGGGAATTCAAAGAATATATTGGGAATACAAATACCCTCATTTCTTGCTACTGCCATATAGTGCCAGTTTCTGACTGGTAATTCAAAGAATATATTGGGGTTACGTGCACCCACAATTTTTACTACTGGTATACAGTGCCATTGTCTGACTGGGAATTCAAAGAATATATTGGGGTTATAAATACCCTCATTTCTTGCTACTGCCATATAGTGCCAGTTTCTGACTGGTAATTCAAAGAATATATTGGGGTTACGTGCACCCACAATTTTTACTACTGGTATACAGTGCCATTGTCTGACTGGGAATTCAAAGAGTATATTGGGAATACAAATACCCTCATTTCTTGCTACTGCCATATAGTGCCAGTGTCTGACTGGGAATTCAAAGAATATATTGGGGTTACGTGCACCCACAATTTTTACTACTGGTATACAGTGCCATTGTCTGACTGGGAATTCAAAGAATATATTGGAGTTATAAATACCCTCATTTCTTGCTACTGCCATATAGTGCCAGTTTCTGACTGGTAATTCAAAGAATATATTGGGGTTACGTGCACCCACAATTTTTACTACTGGTATACAGTGCCAATTTCTAACTAGGAATTCAAAATGCGCAAGGCTCCCGGAAAGGGACGTGGACGAGGCCGTGGGCGAGGTCGGGGGAATGGTTCTGGGGAGCAAGGTAGCAGTGAAGCCACAGGGCGTCCCGTGCCTACTCCTGTGGGGCAGCAAGCATTGCGCCACTCCACAGTACCAGGGTTGCTTGCCACATTAACTAAACTGCAGGGTACAAACCTTAGTAGGCCCGAGAACCAGGAACAGGTCTTGCAATGGCTGTCAGAGAACGCTTACAGCACATTGTCCAGCAGCCAGTCAGACTCTGCCTCCTCTCCTCCTATTACCCAACAGTCTTGTCTTCCTTCCTCCCAAAATTCCGAAGCTTTACAGAACAATAACCCAAACTGTCCCTGCTCCCCAGAGCTGTTCTCCGCTCCTTTCATTGTCCCTCAACCTGCCTCTCCACGTCACGATTCCACGAACCTAACAGAGGAGCATCTGTGTCCAGATGCTCAAACACTAGAGTCTCCTCCATCTCCGTTCGATTTGGTGGTGGATGACCAGCAACCCACCCTCATCGACGATGATGTGACGCAGTTGCCGTCAGGGCATCCAGTTGACCGGCGCATTGTGCGGGAGGAGGAGATGAGACAGGAGTTGGAAGAGGAAGTGGTGGATGATGAGGACACTGACCCGACCTGGACAGGGGGGATGTCAAGCGGGGAAAGTAGTGTGGATGTTGAGGCAGATGCAGCACCAAAAAGGGTAGCTAGAGGCAGAGGCAGAGGTCAGCAGCTTAGGCGAAGCCAGGCCACACCCGGAATCTCCCAAGATGTTCCAGTTCGTACCCAGCCCCGAAAAACTCCCACCTCGAGGGCACGTTTCTCGAAGGTGTGGAGTTTTTTCAAGGAATGCGCCGAGGACAGATATAGTGTTGTCTGCACAATTTGCCTCTCGAAATTGATTAGGGGCTCTGAGAAGAGCAACCTGTCCACCACTTCAATGCGCCGTCATTTGGAATCCAAGCACTGGAATCAGTGGCAGGCAGCAACGGCAGGACAAAGGCCGCCTGCCGTTCACGCCACTGCCACTGCCTCTGCCACTGCCTCTGCCTCTGCCACTGCCACTGCTGACTGTGCTGGCGATGCACTCCAGAGGACGAGCCAGGACACCACTTCATCTGCCTCCGCCACTTTGTTGACTTCTACCTCATCCTCCCCTAGTCCTGTCTTATCTCCTTCTCCTGCACCATCAAAGGCACCATCAGGCGTTTCTTTACAACAACCCACCATCTCTCAGACATTGGAGTGGCGGCAGAAATACACTGCTAACCACCCACACGCGCAAGCCTTGAACGCCAACATCGCTAAACTGCTGGCCCAGGAGATGTTGGCGTTCCGGCTTGTTGAAACTCCCGCCTTCCTGGACCTGATGGCAACTGCGGCACCTCGCTATGCCGTCCCTAGCCGTCACTACTTCTCCCGGTGTGCCGTCCCCGCCTTGCACCAGCACGTGTCACTCAACATCAGGCGGGCCCTTAGTTCCGCGCTTTGCACAAAGGTCCACTTGACCACCGACGCGTGGACAAGTGCATGCGGACAGGGACGCTACATTTCACTGACGGCACACTGGGTGAATGTAGTTGAGGCTGGGACTGCTTCCCAAACTGGCCCGGTGTACCTCGTCTCCCCGCCTAACATTCCTGGCAGGGACACGAGAAGAACACCCCCCTCCTCCTCCTCCTCTACCGCCTCCTCCTCCGCCACCGTCTCCTCCTCCGCCACCGCCTCCTCCTCCGCTGTTAGATTGACCCCAGCTACGAGTTGGAAACGTTGCAGCACTGGCGTTGGTAGACGTCAGCAGGCTGTGCTGAAGCTGATCAGCTTGGGGGACAGACAGCACACTGCCTCCGAGGTGAGGGATGCCCTCCTCGATGAGACGGCAATATGGTTTGAGCCGCTGCACCTGGGCCCAGGCATGGTCGTTTGTGATAACGGCCGGAACCTGGTAGCAGCTCTGGAGCTTGCCGGACTCCAACATGTTCCATGCCTGGCCCACGTCTTCAACCTAGTGGTGCAACGTTTCCTAAAGAGCTACCCCAATGTTCCAGAGCTACTGGTGAAAGTGCGGCGCATGTGCGCCCACTTTCGCAAGTCGACAGTAGCCGCTGCTAGCTTAAAATCTCTCCAGCAACGCCTGCATGTGCCACAACACCGGCTTTTGTGCGACGTCCCCACACGCTGGAACTCAACGTTTCAGATGTTGAATAGAGTGGTTGAGCAGCAGAGACCTTTGATGGAATACCAGCTACAAAACCCTAGGGTGCCACAAAGTCAGCTGCCTCAGTTTCACATCCATGAGTGGCCATGGATGAGAGACCTTTGTGACATCCTACGGGTCTTTGAGGAGTCCACAAGGAGGGTGAGCTCTGAGGATGCGATGGTGAGCCTTACAATCCCGCTCTTGTGTGTTCTGAGAGAATCCCTGATTGACATCAGGGATAACTCAGATCACACAGAGGAGTTAGGGATAGCATCCGATCCGTCACAGCTGGAGAGTAGGTCCACACATCTGTCCGCTTCACTGCGTTTAATGGAGGAGGAGGAGGAGGAGGAGGAAGAAGAAGAGTTGTCCGATGATGTGATGGTGATACAGGAGGCTTCCGGGCAACTTCGAATCGTCCCATTGTTGCAGCGCGGATGGGTAGACATGGAGGATGAGGAGGAAATGGAGATTGAACTTTCCGGTGGGGCCAGAGGAGTCATGCCAACTAACACTGTGGCAGACATGGCTGAGTTCATGTTGGGGTGCTTTACAACCGACAAGCGTATTGTCAAAATCATGGAGGACAACCAGTACTGGATCTTTGCTATCCTTGACCCCCGGTATAAAAACAACATCTCGTCTTTTATTCCGGTAGAGGGGAGGGCCAATCGCATCAATGCTTGCCACAGGCAATTGGTGCAGAATATGATGGAGATGTTTCCAGCATGTGACGTTGGCGGCAGGGAGGGCAGTTCCTCCAGTAGGCAACCAAGTTCTCACCGGTCCACACAAACGAGGGGCACACTGTCTAAGGTCTGGGACACCTTGATGGCACCCCCTCGCCAAAGTGCCGCCACGGAGGGTCCTAGTGTCACCAGGCGTGAGAAGTATAGGCGCATGTTGCGGGAATACCTTTCCGACCACAGCCCTGTCCTCTCCGACCCCTCTGCGCCCTACACGTATTGGGTGTCGAAGTTGGACCTGTGGCTTGAACTTGCCCTATATGCCTTGGAGGTGCTGTCCTGTCCTGCCGCCAGCGTCCTATCTGAGAGGGTGTTCAGTGCAGCCGGTGGCATCATCACTGACAAGCGCACCCGTCTGTCAGCTGAGAGTGCCGACCGGCTCACTTTGATAAAAATGAACCACCACTGGATAGAGCCTTCATTTTTGTGCCCACCTGTGTAAAGCACCCCAACATGAAACTCCATGTCTGTACTCAACCTCTCCAATTCCTCCGCATCCTCATACTCATCCACCATAAGCGTTGCACAATTCTGCTAATACTAGGCTCCCTCCAACATGATTTCCCCCAACTCTGCTGGTTAGAGGCTCCCTCCACCCTGATTTCCACCAACTCTGCTGGTTAGAGGCTCCCTCCACCCTGCTTTCCCACAACTCTGCTGGTTAGAGGCTCCCTCCACCATGAATTTGCCCAAACTGGGCTGGTTAGAGGCTCCCTCCACCATGAATTGGTCCAAACTGGGTTTTTTAGAGGCTCCCTCCACCATGAATTGGTCCAAACTGGGGTTTTTAGAGGCTCCCTCCACCATGAATTGGTCCAAACTGGGCTGTTTAGCGGCTCCCTCCACCATTAATTGGTCCAAACTGGGCTGGTTAGAGGCTCCCTCCACCATGAATTTGCCCAAACTGGGCTGTTTAGAGGCTCCCTCCACCATGAATTTGCCCAAACTGGGCTGGTTAGAGGCTCCCTCCACCATGAATTGGTCCAAACTGGGTTTTTTAGAGGCTCCCTCCACCATGAATTTGCCCAAACTGGGCTGGTTAGAGGCTCCCTCCACCATGAATTTGCCCAAACTGGGCTGGTTAGAGGCTCCCTCCACCATGAATTGGTCCAAACTGGGTTTTTTAGAGGCTCCCTCCACCATGAATTTGCCCAAACTGGGCTGGTTAGAGGCTCCCTCCACCATGAATTGGTCCAAACTGGGGTTTTTAGAGGCTCCCTCCACCATGAATTTGCCCAAACTGGGGTGTTTAGAGGCTCCCTCCACCATTAATTGGTCCAAACTGGGGTTTTTAGAGGCTCCCTCCACCATGAATTTGCCCAAACTGGGCTGGTTAGAGGCTCCCTCCACCATGAATTGGTCCAAACTGGGGTTTTTAGAGGCTCCCTCCACCATGAATTTGCCCAAACTGGGCTGGTTAGAGGCTCCCTCCACCATGAATTTGCCCAAACTCTGCTGGTTAGAGGCTCAATCCACCCTGATTTTCAAAACAAATGTTGGTGCCAACCTCAACTTACTACAAGGGCCAAATTCACTGCTGGTGACAAGCTCTCCTCACTGCAAGTGCCAAATACACATGTTTCAAGGTGTTTTCCTACTGTCAGAGAGGTGGTATTGAGTGTGTAAAGTGTGTAGTTGTTAGGCTGTGATGTTTGGGTAATAGAGGGTCTTTGGTGTGTTAGATGCCCCCAGACATGCTTCCCCTGCTGTCCCAGTGTCATTCCAGAGGTGTTGGCATCATTTCCTGGGGTGTCATAGTGGACTTGGTGACCCTCCAGACACGGATTTGGGTTTCCCCCTTAACGAGTATCTGTTCCCCATAGACTATAATGGGGTTCGAAACCCATTCGAACACACGAACATTGAGCGGCTGTTCGAATCGAATTTCGAACCTCGAACATTTTAGTGTTCGCTCATCTCTAATAATAAGCATGTTGTTGGCGTCAATGATCCACATGCTCCAGCATTTTGGCAGCTCTCAAGCTGGCCTGCCACTGAACTTGTTCCTCGCACCGTGCCAGTGATTGTTCTGGCATCTCAACAGCTCGCTGGGACGGAATATAATGAGTGTGTTGTTGGCCAGCTCCTGGTCTTCTAAAAGTAGCTTAACAGTGATATTATGTAGTTCCCAAAGTGCCCTCCAATGCAAAGGGCCCCACACAGAATATTAATATTTAACTTACTAAAAAAGTAAAAATAAAAGTAAAAATACTCACCAAACCCCATTTCATGTACAGCATAAATGTCATCAATCCTGCCAATACGAGAAACCTTCCGATTTGTAGACTGCAGAACTAATGTGGTCTATATGATAGAATACAGCTAAAGGTTCCCAAACTTCCCACGGTTCTCAGCTTCATACACCATTTACTGTACCTGTTAGTAGAGATGAGCGAACAGTAAAATGTTCGATAGGCATCGGGCCTGGGCAGAGCCGACTGCGCATGCCCGCACTAGAAGCGGACATGCGCAGTCGGCTCTGCCCAGGCCCGATGCATGGCAGAGTGAATGAAGAGCCGGAAGACGCCGCGGGGAAGCTGCACGGAGAAGACTTCTAAAGGTAGGAGAAGAACCAGCATTGATTGGCTGACTGTATAGTATTCGGCCAATCAATGCTGGTTCTGCATCAAACTTTTACATTCGAACAGCGAGTGGTACTCGATCAAGTACGAGTATTTCAAATACATTTTTAACCCAAAAATATGTACTGATTTTTAATCCTAGCTGTGATCCAGGGGCTCCTTAGAAGATAACCACCAACAATCCCACATTAGACCACGCAAAGAGATCGAGTCAAGGAAATCGGTCATCCCCAATGCATGAGCCATGGAATCCCCAATGCACCCATACATGTAAAGGCCAACGTGGATAATAATCAGATCTCATGAAGTGAGGAAATTTACCGTAGTTGTATCAAAAAAATTTCAACAAATTCACAAAAAGTAAATAAAATAAAATTTCTATTTGGTCGGACCGCCACTTACGTTAGCTGGTTGTAATTCCTCGGAGGCTTTGCAGACACTTTTATAACTTGCTCTCATGACTATTTATGTTGCGCTTCTCTTTGCTAGTTGTGTCTATTTAACCGTCAGTCTTGATGAAATACTTTGTAATTACTAGAGATAAGTGAATCGTTTCATCAAAAACACAAAAATGTTTATGGATAGGAAAACTTTATTTGATAATATAATTGCCGTTTTATGACACAACTTGAACGGTTTAGATTTCTTGAGTGGCTAAGTGCTTTGTTAACTAGCTTGATCCCCTATTACGGGGCTGTGAAGAAGTATTATCCCACTTAAAGTTGTTGAGCAATGGACAAATTTTTTAAATTTTTTAAATTATTTTCTTAAAGTCAGAATGGCTTAACAAAGTAAAAAAAAAATAGTGATGCCACATCACTGATCCTCCACGGCTACTGTTCCCTCACCATCTAGGTTCCCGCCCTTCTCTGCTTCCCGATCCCGTTCGACATGGATGACAGGAAATGCCTACTCAACCAATCATGGGCTGCTTTGGTGACTAATCTCAGGCAGTGATTTGCTAAGAGGCATTTCCTGTGGGTTGAATCGGACCAGGGAAAAGGTGAGTAGAGCGGCAGAGGATTGTTGTGCTGAGTATCAATATTATTTTTTAAAATTTTTTATGCCTTTCTGTTTTGTTCTTTTTTCAAAAACATCAATCTTCTGGACAACCCCTTCAAGATGTCTCCAGTTAAGGTACAGTACTCACACTGAAGGTTCTTCAATCTTTAAAGCTTGGGTGTTTTTGTTATAGCCAGTGCAAAAAGGTGCACAAAATCGAGCACATTGGCATGTGATCTCCATAGACAATATTAGTAGAGATGAGCGAGTAGTACTCGATCGAGTAGGTATTCAATCGAATACTACGGTATTCGAAATACTCGTACTCGATCGAGTACCACTCGCTGTTCGAATGGAAAAGTTCGATGCAGAACCAGCATTGATTGGCCGAATGCTATACAGTCGGCCTATCAACGCTGGTTCTTCTCCTACCTTTAGAAGTCTTCTCCGTGCAGCTTCCCCGCGGCGTCTTCATTCACTCTGCCAGGCATCGGGCCTGGGCAGAGCCGACTGCGCATGCCTGCTTGTAGTGCATGTCCGCTTGTAGTGCGGGCATGCGCAGTCGGCTCTGCCCAGGCCCGATGCCTGGCAGAGTGAATGAAGAGCCGGAAGATGCCGTGGGGACGCTGCACGGAGAAGACTTCTTGGAGGATCCAGCCCGACCCTCACTCGTGGACTTGGTAAGTATAATTTGATTGAATGTTGCCTACCCCTGAAACGAGCATTTCCCCCCCATAGACTATAATAGGGTTCGATAGTCGATTGGAGTTGTCGAATATTGAGGGGCTACTCGAAACGAATATTGAACCTCGAACATTTTACTGTTCGCTCATCTCTAATAATTATATTATTATTACCGACTCCATTGCCTGATCTAACGTCTTGTTATTATAATGTTTCTATACAAATGCAGAAATTCTTCTGCTTTATTCTAAGCGTAAGGACACCGGTAAATAAATCTGACAAAACTGGTAATTTGATTTGCGGCCGAAGCCTTTCCTTAATTAACGTTGAACTGCTAGTGAACCTCTTAAGAAAACATGGCGTACTTGTTGTTTGACGCGACCATTCGTAAAATCTAAGGAGCCACACTTTTAATATCCACCTTAATGAATACTCAGTTTTCCCGGGCAGCCGTTGCGTTTTTTTTTTTACGTATTGTAATTAATCTTTTGTTTTTATTTAATTTCTTCACGTCACGGTAGTAATTTGTCCAAGTTTCGGAAAAGGTGCGAGTTCTACCGCTTCTCTTATTTTTCCCTTAAAGCCAAGGGGAAAAGTTTTCTTACGAGATGTAAAACTTGTAATTTTCCCTATTCTTGGCTCGCCCTACTACGGGGTCATCCAAATTTTATCTGGTTTATGTGGACAATGCAAACATAGATTCATTTTGAAATCTTTTGTAAAATATTAGGGCATAGAATTCTCGCAGGCCATTATTATCGCTATCACAATAGGTATATTGTTCCGGCAGACTGCTGTTGGAACACGCGGATATTGAATCAACTACATACGTGTTTGCTCCTTATAATAAGAAGTTGTCCTTGAGGTTTCAATCTGAGATCAACAACTAAATCCAGAGTTCAAGCAATGTTTTCAGCTGAAGCGATACTTTGAGGACAATAGTTTTTGTTGGAAGGATACAAAACGTCTACTATTTTGGTTGTCATACTTTTTTCAACGTATATCATGAATAATGTCACGGAACTAGAGGGCAACAATTTATGGCCCCTTTATCAATTACGGGTTACCAAGTTGTCGTATACAATTTCCAAGTATAAAGACTTGCACATAAATAAGCTACTTAGCGACGCTTTGCTGAAACTTGGTAAGTCAGCGCCATCCTCATCCACGAAATATCAATAGGGAAAATGGAATGTTGGTAGGAATGTCGGTAACCATTACCAGCACGAAGATCAAGACCCGACACTCGAGATATTGAGACATAAGTGTCAAATATTTCTAGGGGAAATTTGTATTCGGTAAACCCTCAATGACTCCTAGATATTATGAAGAGACAACGAACCAAACAAAGGAAAAAGTATTGAATGTCTTACACCGTGAATGTTGTTCTAGAAATAAATTTATTCCCAATATTTTTGTATCTTTAATACATTTTACGTGTATTTAACCAAAATAAAACCAAAATGCCGTATCAATGGTAAGAAAATCTGAATATTAGTTTCTTTTTTTGGCTTGGTCTAGAACAGGGGTGCCCAATACGTCGATCGCGATCTACCGGTCGATCGTATGGGTCGATCGCGGGATGCAGCCAGGGATCCCCGGTGTCTGTTCACAGTGCAGGCTGAGAGTCGACTCTCAGCCTGCGCTGTGAACAAGCATTCAGGACACTTGCAGGCCGGGCAGCAGCAGCTCCGGGGATGACGCGCTCCCCGCTCTTAGGGATGGAGGGAGCCAGGGTGCTGCTTGTTCACAGCGCATGCTGAGAGTCATCTACGGACACTGGCAGGTGGGGCTGCCGCAGCCCCAGCCTATCAGTGTCCAGAGGTAACTCTCACCCTGTGCTGTGAACAAGCAGACACCGGGGAACCCTGGGCGGCAACAGAACGCCGCTGTCTCCTGCTCTCATGCTCCGCCCGCCCACAGACACACCCACCCCGCCCACAGACCCACCTTGCCCCCGCCCACAGGCCCGCCCAAAAGAAGTGTAGTAGATCTTTTGCCTTGGTCAGTTTATAAAGTAGCTCACATGCTGAAAAAGTGTGAGCACCCCTGGTGTAGAATGTCTGAAGTGGAATAATATCCTGGGAAGCAAAAATGAACTTAACCCCTTCCCGCCGATGGCATTTTTTGATTTTTGTTTTTCGTTTTTGATTCCCCCCGTTCCAAAGCCCATAACTTTTTTATTTCTTTGCTTCCAGAGCCATATGAGGTCTTAATGATTGCAGGACAAATTTTTCTTCATGATGCCGCCATTTATTATTCTGTACAAAGTACTGGGAAGCAGGAAAAAAAATCAGAATGGGGTGGATTTGAAGAAAAAGTGCATTTGTGCGATTTTCTTACGGGGTTTGTTTTTACGGCGTTCACTGTGCAGCCAAAATGAAATGTCACCTGTATTCTATTTTTCGGTGCGATTCTGGGGATACTAAATTTCTATGGTTTTATTTACATTTTAACCTCTTAACAAAAATTTGAAACTGTGCCAAATTTTTTTTTTAACTAAAAGTCCCCATATTCTGACACCCGTAACATTATCTATACTTCCGTGTACGGGCATGCATAGGGCGTCTTTTTATTGCGGGGTCGGGTGAACTTTTCAGTTCTACCATTTTGGGGAATTGCTTTTGCTTTGATCACTTTTTATCAGAGGCAAAAGAGTGAAAAAACGACAGTTTGGCACTTTTGACTTTTTTTCCCGTACGAGAAAAATATTTTTTATAGATTTGTAGAGCGGGTGTTTTAGGACACAGGGAGACCTAACATGTATGTGTTTCACAGTATTGAAGTACTTTCATATGTGTTCTAGGGAAGGGGGTTATTTGAATTTTTATTATTTTTTATATTTTTATTTACTTTTTTAATTTTTTTTATGTATGTATTAGACCTCCTAGGGGGTATTGAGCTCCAGGGGGTCTGATCACTAACACAATGCATTACAATGCTAATGCATTGCACAATACCGGGGCTTCTATTGCAGGCTACATAGAGTAACCTGCAATAGAATCTATTGAATGACAGCCTGAGGAACCTTCACAAGGCTCCCCGCTGTCACGGCAACGGGCTCTCGGACCCGGAGCTTGCTTGCCGGGACAATGGCGCCTGAAGGGTTAATACAGCCGCCACGTATAAACATCCGCGTAATAGTACAGGAAGGAGTTACCCTTAGACACCATGCGGAAAGCACATGGACCCCTTATAGCCTATGGGGTCCGTGTGCTTTCATAAGCTCACCGCTTCCCAATGCTATAGGTATTCTATTCAGGGGGGGGGTCCCCATGCAGATACCCCGATTGGATTACTGAACACAGTTGTGAATAAGGCTTAGGTATAATGGACGTGCTGCGATTTACAAAAATACTGCACTGTGTAGATGGGACTAGCCAGATTCCCATCCACTTTGCAGGTAATGTAAAATGTGTTGGTTTTTTTTGCTGTTTTTTCATAACGTGGGGTCATGACAAATATAGTAGTAATACCATAGATTATTATTACTGCTACAATGATAGATAAATAGATAGATAGATAGATAGATAGATAGATAGATAGATAGATAGGAGATAGATAGATAGATAGATAGATGATAAATAGGAGATAGATAGATGATAGATAGATAGGAGATGATAGATAGATAGATAGATAGATAGGAGATGATAGATAGATAGATAGATAGATAGATAGATAGATAGATAGATAGATAGATATTAGATAGATAGATAGATGATAGATAGGAGATAGATAGATAGATAGGAGATAGATAGATAGATAGATAGATAGATAGATAGATAGATAGATAGATGATAGATAGATAGATGATAAATAGGAGATAGATAGATGATAGATAGATAGATAGATAGATAGATAGATAGATAGATAGATAGTAACAGATGTAATATCTAATGTAAATATAAATGTAGAATAGAACTAATAATCACAATTACACTATCTAATAAATATATTATATAATCCATAGAGCACATCAGTATTTAGCATGACTTATAGCAGCGGTCACATATAACATACATAACACTGATAGTAACATGTAAAGTTCAGTAGCAGCAGCAGCCGCAGGGCCAGTGAGAGTGAAAAGTTAAGCAGAGAACCAAATGCATATTAAGTATAATTTATGTAGGGTAAATGGAAGGAAAAGGGGATTAGAGTGTTTTTAGGCATGACACAAGCATGGGCAGCAAATCAGACTTATCCCAATACCAGGCTGATTGGATAACGTCAGGGTTATCTTAGCTGTGCTCAAAGAAGCATCTGTCATCTGTAGCACACGGCAGATGGAGGACTCTTATCAGATTTTTCTAAACCTGAAATTCTTTTTTAATTTAGAAATTGAATTGATGTTTAGACATTAGAAAGCCTAATACAATCTTCACAGTTCACAACAGCCGACTCCAATTTCTTGTAACAGGGCTGCCTATGTATAGTATTATAATAGGGAAGTGAGCGGAAGACAGAGCGCAGGGGCAATGCCAAGAAAAGGAGAGTGTTAGATTATTATTTTTATAATATTTAGAATGTATAATATAGTTAGACATAAGAGTTATCTATTATCTACATATCTTATCCTCTATTCACTATCTTACTATTTATTAGTAGTTTATTGATTATATTATTATCTATTATCCAAATTATCTATCTATCTATCTATCTATCTATCTATCTATCTATCTATCTATCTATCTATCTATCAAATTTATCTATCTATCTATCTATCTATCTATCTATCTATCTATCTATCTATCTATCTATCTATCTCCTATCTATCTATCTATCTATCTATCTATCTATCTATCATATCTATCTATCTATCTATCTATCTATCTATCTATCTATCTATCTCCTATCTATCTATCTATCTATCTATCTATCTATCTATCTCCTATCTATCTATCTATCTATCTATCTATCTATCTCCTATCTATCTATCTATCTCTCTATCTCCTATTTATCTATCTATCTATCTATCTATCTATCTATCTATCTATTATCCTATCTATCTATCTATCTCCTATCTATCTATCTATCTATCTATCTATCTATCTATCTATCTCTCTATCTCCTATTTATCTATCTATCTATCTATCTATCTATCTATCTATTATCCTATCTATCTATCTATCTATCTATCTCCTATCTATCTATCTATCTATCTATCTATCTATCTATCTATCTATCTATCTCTTTATCTATCTATCTATCTATCTATCTATCTCCTATCTATCTGTCTATCTATATATCTCCTATCTATCTATCTATCTATCTATCTATCTATCTATCTATCTCCTATCTATCTATCTATCTATCTATCTATCTATCTATCTATCTATCTGTCTCCTATCTATCTATCTATCTATCTATCTATCTATCTATCTATCTGTCTATCTATTCTATACATTACCTATCTATCAATCAATCATATTTTATATTGATTTTTAAATCCATATAAGGGCGGGTTCATACCAGCGCTGGTCTCCGCTTTAGTCTTCTACCCCACAAACTCGACAGGGGACGGAAACGCGGCAGTCAGTTTTCAAATCCATTCACTTGAATGGGTTTGCAAAGTGACTGCCCGTGTGCGTCTTGTGCTGTGCCCATGGCGAAACTGTATTTTTTTTTAACCAGACACAAAGTCCTGCATATCTATTTGACAAGTAGAAATTTCTGGTACTGACTGACTTCCATTTTGCTATTGAGACCACATGTACGCGTGTTTGCAGGGGATCGGCAGGAATAGTTATCAATCAAATGAGCACTGAGGACAAGGCGCCAAGTACATACATGTCATAAAATAGAATAAAGTATAATATCTCACTAGTAGAAATCTACTACTAGGATATGCCACAAGATTACAACTGTCGGGGGTCTGACCTGTGGGACACCTGTCTATAAAGATAATGAAGGGGCAAAGGTCCACTCAGCATTTCCCTGCACCATGGTGCTCCCGGCCACCTGCTGTGAAGGGAAACTCAGTATAGCTCCATTCAAGTGGTGTAGTTCCCCGCACATGGGTAGTCAGGAGCACTTCTGTAGAGCGATGGCCACCAATATGATCTCACCAATATGCCATCATGTTTTATGGTGGGAGAACTTCTTCCAGGACTGTTTATACTAGTGCTTCTAGATAGCCGTTGGCCAAACTCTTAACTATCCAACAGATATCTCTCCTGACCCTACACATGCCCAATTGGCTTGGCCTGGTCTGTATGTGTTCTTAGTAGGTAGAGGGGAATACTTCAATGTCAGATACCACTGACAGCAGATTATCTCCACAGAGACAAAAAGATTGATAGGTTCAGATTCTTATTTCCCCGACATCTACTCTCAGGGAGGTCAGGACACCCCCAGATATCTTAGTTGGTTGCCCAGTTCCAACAAAAATCTTCTGCTTTAGATTTTCTACCTTAGACAAAAGCAATGCTTTCCAGAGATCTATTCCATGATTGTTCTAAAGGAAATATCCATCAGATACCCTATGGCTCCATGTCAATAAATCTGGAATCGTTCAAGCAATCACTGTAGATCATTGTATACAATGGCGGAGATTGATGAAGATTGGCATACACCAGTCTTTATATTTCTAGCTGGTGAAGGGTATTTCATCCTCATAAATCAGGTACACCCTCCGTAGCCCATGTCCCTGCACCAAAATATAGCTGGAACAAATTTCAGGCCTTGTCACATTAACATACCTCTTTTTTGGAAAAGTCACAAATTATTACGCAAAATTCCAAATCACACCTGATGCATACATGGCCATTCTTCTGATCAATCATTGCTGGTCCATCTAAGGCTATGTTCACATCTGCGCTAGAGGCTCCATTGTGGATTTCATCAAACCAGGACTTAAACCAGGATTTTGTTGAATGGTACCAGCAGAACCACATCGGTATTAATGCTGGGAAGACCAAGGAGATGGTGGGGGACTTTAGTAAACGGAGAAGTGCTCCGACCCCGGTGGAGATGCAAGGGACATGCAGAGGGATAGACAGAACTTATAAGTATCTGGGCATGATCCTCAATAATAAACTAGACTGGGCCGATCACCTGGAGGCGCTGCACAGAAAGGGCCACAGCAGACTCTACCTGCTCAGGAGGCTGAGGGCCTTTGGAGTCCAGGGACCACTTCTTAGGGCCTTTTTCAACTCTGTGGTTGCTTCAGTCATCTTTTTTGGTGTGGCCTGCTGGGGGAGCAGTATATCAGCCAGGGACAGAAATAGACTTGACAGGCTGATCATAAGGGCCAGCTCTGTCCTGGGGAGCCCCCTGGACCCAGTACAGGTGGTGGGTGACAGAAGTATACTGTCTGTGGTGACCTCCATGCGGGAGAACAAATCCCAACTCATGCAAGAGACCTTGATGGGACTTGGCAGCACTGTAAGTGACCGACTGCTTCACCCCAAGTGTGAGAAGGAGCTATCGCAAGTCCTTCCCTCCAACCGCGACCAGGCTGTATAATCTACATCAGACCAAGCGAAGATCACTCCACATAGAAAACTAATGATTATGACCATGAAGTCTTCCTTCTTTCTTCTTCTGTTCCTTAGCTGCTATGGACTCCTTGTATATCTTCTCTTCTCAGCATATGTGTGTCTACGTCTGTAATATATTACTGTGTATTATCCTGTATCTGTATTACTATGCTGCTGTAACAAACTGAAATTTCCCCACTGTGGGACTATTAAAGGATTATCTTATCTTATCAAGAAAGTTTGACAAAATAGAACAATAAAATTTGGACAAACTGCCTGGTGAAATTTAAGGTTTCTGACGGAATCCCAACAGACTCCTATTATAGTCACTGGATGCTGTTTCTGTCCATTTGGTACTACTGTTTCGGCAACAATACAGAACAACAGCAATAAAAACACAAATGTGAATATACCCGAAATGTGCCTAAAGCAACCAACTGACCTAACAACCCTCTGTGGGGAAGTGGCAGGGAATGTAACACATATTTCTGTTGCGTCCTCTGTAACTAATTTCTTATCTACTTACCCTAAAATCCAAACATTGCAGCTTCCTTATCACTTGTCTGCATGGTACAGTGTCAAACACCTTATAAAGATCTAGATAACCCATATTTACTTGTTCTACCATGATCTATTACCTTAATCACACAAATAAATAAGACCTAGATAGACACAGTTTACTTTTGCTAGGATCTAGCTGTCCTCAGTAAACCCAAGCCATGGTTTATGTTGGAGATTATCTTGTCACAGTTTTCAGAGCCAATTCATTCCATACAGAAGTCAAAGTTGGTTTATCTCTTCCTCCTCAAGTCTTCTTGGTTATAGGAAAATAGTAACCTAAGGGGGAACTATAAATTAATATTACCATTGAGAATCTGTGCACTTAGTATCCTACGTTCCACCTCCACATCTATGTGCTGATTTTCTTTGAGGCCTTCGATATTCTATCACAATCCATACAAATACTGATAGGTGAAAATGGTTGCCTGAAAATTTAAAAAACCTTGGAAAAAGGTGTTTTTTATTTTATTTTTTTATTTAGACTTTATTAACTTTCCTGTATTTTGCCAGTTTAAAAAAATCCCTAATGCTTTAATTGACCTCCAAAAAGATTGTCTGGGTATTCCGGTGTATGTACAGTTTGGGAAACCAATGGCAAATATACTGATACATTTTTGACCATTTTTTTCTAGGCACATCAGTGCTGACATAACTTTGGCTGAGTTTGCCTTAGAAATTGGAATGTTTTATAGAATGTTTTATAGATAGGTTCCTAGGAGCCCTGACAGTGTCATACACTATGTTTTATAGATAGGTTCCTAGGAGCCCTGACAGTGTTGTAAAATATGTTTTATAGATAGGTTCTTAGGATCCCTGACAGTGTTCTACACTATGTTTTATAGATAGGTTCCTAGGAGCCCTGACAGTGTTCTACACTATGTTTTATAAATAGGTTCCTAGGAGCCCTGACAGTGTTCTACACTATGTTTTATAGATAGGTTCCTAGGAGCCCTGACAGTGTTATACACTATGTTTTATAGATAGGTTCCTAGGAGCCCTGACAGTGTTCTACACTATGTTTTATAGATAGGTTCCTAGGAGCCCTGACAGTGTTATACACTATGTTTTATAGAAAGGTTCCTAGGAGCCCTGACAGTGTTCTACACTATGTTTTATAGATAGGTACCTAGGAGCCCTGACAGTGTTATACACTATGTATTATAGATAGGTTCCTAGGAGCCCTGACAGTGTTCTACACTATGTTTTATAGATAGGTTCCTAGGAGCCCTGACAGGGTTCTACACTATGTTTTATAGATAGGTACCTAGGAGCCCTGACAGTATTCTACACTATGTTTTATAGATATGTTCCTAGGAGCCCTGACAGTGTTCTACACTATGTTTTATAGATAGGTTCCTAGGAGCCCTGACAGTGTTCTACACTATGTTTTATAGATAGGTACCTAGGAGCCCTGACAGTGTTATACACTATGTTTTATAGATATGTTCCTAGGAGCCCTGACAGTGTTCTACACTATGTATTATAGATAGGTTCCTAGGAGCCCTGACAGTGTTCTACACTATGTTTTATAGATAGGTTCCTAGGAGCCCTGACAGTGTCCTACACTATGTTTTATAGATAGGTTCCTAGGAGCCCTGACAGTATTCTACACTATGTTTTATAGACATGTTCCAAGAAGCCCTGACAGTGTTCTACTCTATGTTTTATAGATAGGTTCCTAGGAGCCCTGACAGTGTTCTACAGTATGTTTCATAGATAGGTTCCTAGGAGCCCTGACAGTGTTATACACTATGTTTTATAGACAGGTTCCTAGGAGCCCTGACAGTATTCTACACTATGTTTTATAGATAGGTTCCTTTGAGCCCTGACAGTGTTCTACACTATGTTTTATAGAAAGGTTCCTAGGAGCCCTGACAGTGCTCTACACTATGTTGTATAGATAGGTACCTAGGAGCCCTGACAGTATTCTACACTATGTTTTATAGATAGGTACCTAGGAGCCCTGACAGTATTCTACACTATGTTTTATAGATATGTTCCTAGGAGCCCTGACAGTGTTATACACTATGTTTTATAGATAGGTTCCTAGGAGCCCTGACAGTGTTCTGCACTATGTTTTATAGATAGGTACCTAGAAGCCCTGACAGTATTCTACACTGTTTTATAGATAGGTTCCTAGGAGCCCTGACAGTATTCTACACTATATTTTATAGACATGTTCCAAGGAGCCCTGACAGTGTTCTACCCTATGTTTTATAGATAGGTTCCTAGGAGCCCTGACAGTGTTCTACACTATGTTTCATAGATAGGTTCCTAGGAGACCTGACAGTGTTATACACTATGTTTTATAGATTGGTTCCTAAAAGCCCTGACAGTGCCATATGCTGTGCTTTATATATAAGTTCCTAGGAGCCCCAAGAGTGTTATATAGTATGTTCTATAGATAGCTTCCTAGGAGTTCTTGACATATCTTAACAGGATTAACCCATCTCCTCTATGCACCCTGTAAACCATATCCATATTGCCGGACAGTTTTTAAAAAATGGTGCAATAGGTGCAGACCACTTATTAGTACAAGGTATAAAGAAGTTGCAAAAGGCACTAAAACATGCCCCCTGTTTTTTTTATCCTTGGGGAATTAACAGTGATATACTTGAATTTTGCAAGAGAGAATATTCTGTGAAAAGTCATCCTAATAACTACGATGTGTTTTGTCAAGAACATAGCTAATACCGGCCACTGAGAATATTCCAACGTCTCGACTAGACTTTAGCTTTCCACATTGTTATTATTTAGAACATAAGTCAGCATTTTCCTCTGCCGCACAACCCTGCCCTAATTCAACCATGAAAGTGTTGCATACCAAAAATGGTTTATGTCACCAGATTCTAGGGCGTTAGATATCCGTTAATCTTTTCGCAGCTTTTTGCAGCATTCTCTGCCTTTGAGTAGAAATTCCTATTTCCAGAGGGCCCATGATTTGTGTAGGAGAGGTCTATCTGTGAATTTATTCACGACATCAGATTTATGGCCCCTTCTCATTTTAAATGGACCATGTAATTGTTAATCCCTGGAAAACTTTGTTTTAACATATCATCTAAAAGATATCGTTGCATTGTTATATCCGGCAACTTTTATGGTATGTGAGGTTTCCTGGTATATGGAGAGGGTCCAAAAGTCCCAGACAGGAGTAAATGTGATCCGCTAACACAGAGGTTGGTTGGCTGTGAAACCTCTGCTAGAATGTCACTGGATGCAATAAATTATTAATAGTCGGGCTAATATATACCGTAATGATGGAATATTACATGTGAATATGCCGGAAAAATCCCTGTACATGTAGCCATAATTATTTACATTGCTGGTGCCCAGTGACTCTCCAGCTAGGCGACAGGTTACAGATAACTACTATGGAGAGTCTGAGCGTGGCGAGAAGTCCTATAATTCACCTGTAGTTATTGTATTTCAGAACAACATTGGACCACCAAACAGAGGGTTAACTTCTATAGTAGCAGACATAGCATCCACTATGGGGCCCAAAAACTAAATGGGCCCAACAGTCAACAGGTTACTGTGACATCACTGTGTGTATTATCTCTGTACTGTGACATCACTGTGTGTATTATCTCTGTACTGTGACATCACTGTGTGTATTATCCCTGTACTGTGACATCACTGTGTGTATTATCCCTGTTCTGTGACATCACTGTGTGTACTATCTCTGTACTGTGACATCACTGTGTGTATTATCTCTGTACTGTGACATCACTGTGTGTATTATCCCTGTACTGTGACATCACTGTGTGTATTATCCCTGTACTGTGACATCACTGTGTGTATTATCTCTGTACTGTGACATCACTGTGTGTATTATCTCTGTACTGTGACATCACTGTGTGTATTATCCCTGTACTGTGACATCACTGTGTGTATTATCCCTGTACTGTGACATCACTGTATGCATAATTCATGTCCTATGATGTTACTGTGCACATTATTTCACTGCTGTGACATCACTGTGTGCATTATTCCAATACTATGACATCACTGTGTATGATATCACTATTACTGTGAAATCACTTTTGACATTATTCCATTACTTTGACATCTCACTATGCATAATCCATGCTCTGTGATGTCTCTGCACACATTATTCCACTACTGTGACATCACTGTGTGCATAATCTATGTACTTTATTGTCAATGAAAACATTATTCTACTAGTGTGACATCACTGTCTACCTACTGGCTCTACTGTGACATCACTGGGCACGTTATTCCTCTACTATGACATCACTACTTAGTCTCTCCACTGTGACTTCATTGTACCTGGTGGAGTAGACCTGACTATAGGGTTTACTATGGGTTACATGTTACGTTTCTGTGACCTTACTAAACATTAGGGGACGATACAAAAAAGTAAGCTAGGACTGTGCCTGTAATCTAAGGAACCTCATAGCTCACCATTGGGGTTGAGCCGATCTTGAGATAACCTCCGATCTCGATCCCGCTGGAAAAGATCAGGACGGATTTCCGATCGCGATCGTGAAATTTACTCAATCGCCAATCGGAATCCGATCTTTTCAAATCCCGATCGCTCAACCCTATTCACCATCTCTGGTTATTTCATGCAAGAATAAAAATTTACTTCACCTTTTTAGAGAAAATGAACACTTGAGCAGAAGTGACCTCGAGCCTGAGAGCAACTTCTGTAGTCTACTTTATAGCTATTCAGATTAGAGATGAGCGAACAGTGTTCTATCGAACTCATGTTCGATCGGATATTAGGCTGTTCGGCATGTTCGAATCGAATCGAACACCGCGTGGTAAAGTGCGCCATTACTCGATTCCCCTCCCACCTTCCCTGGCGCCTTTTTTGCTCCAATAACAGCGCAGGGTAGGTGGGACAGGAACTACGACACCGGTGACGTTGAAAAAAGTAGGCAAAACCCATTGGCTGCCGAAAACATGTGACCTCTAATTTAAAAGAACAGCGCCGCCCAGCTTCGCGTCATTCTGAGCTTGCAATTCACCGAGGACGGAGGTTTCCGTCCAGTTAGCTAGGGGTTAGATTCTGGGTAGGCAGGGACAGGCTAGGATAGGAAGGAGAAGACAACCAACAGCTCTTATAAGAGCTAAATTCCAGGGAGAAGCTTGTCAGTGTAACGTGGCACTGACGGGCTCAATCGCCGCAACCCAGCTTTCCCAGGATCCTGAATGGAATACACTGTCAGTGTATTCCCGTATACCCGATATATACCCCCGATACCCGTTCCAACGGTGTGCCCCCCCACCTTCACCCCAGAAATACCCTGCAAGTCCCCTAGCAATAGGATTGGGGCTATATACACCCACTATTTTTGCTACTGCCATATAGTGCCATTGTCTCACTGGGAATTCAAAGAATATATTGGGCTTACATATAACTTCAATTCCAGGGAGAAGCTTGTCAGTGTAACGTGGCACTGACGGGCTCAATCGCCGCAACCCAGCTTTCCCAGGATCCTGAATGGAACACACTGACAGTGTATTCCCGTATACCCCATATATACACCCCAAATCCCCGTTCCAACGGTGTGCCCCCCCACCTTCACCTCAGAAATACCCTGCAAGTCCCCTAGCAATAGAATTGGGGCTATATACACCCACAATTTTTGCTACTGGTATATAGTGCCATTGTCTGACTGGGAATTCAAAGAATATATTGGGGTGACGTGCACCCACAATTTTTGCTACTGCTATACAGTGCCATTGTCTCACTGGGAATTCAAAGAATATATGGGGGTTATGTGCACCCACAATTTTTACTACTGGTATACAGTGCCATTGTCTGACTGGGAATTCAAAGAATATATGGGGGTTATGTGCACCCACAATTTTTAATACTGGTATATAGTGCCATTGTCTGACTGGGAATTCAAAGAATATATGGGGGTTACGTGCACCCACAATTTTTACTACTGGTATACAGTGCCATTGTCTGACTGGGAATTCAAAGAATATATGGGGGTTACGTGCACCCACAATTTTTAATACTGCTATACAGTTCCATTGTCTCACTGGGAATTCAAAGAATATATGGGGGTTATGTGCACCCACAATTTTTAATACTGGTATACAGTGCCATTGTCTGACTGGGAATTCAAAGAATATATGGGGGTTACGTGCACCCACAATTTTTAATACTGCTATACAGTTCCTTTGTCTCACTGGGAATTCAAAGAATATATGGGGGTTATGTGCACCCACAATTTTTAATACTGGTATACAGTGCCATTGTCTGACTGGGAATTCAAAGAATATATGGGGGTTATGTGCACCCACAATTTTTAATACTGGTATACAGTGCCATTGTCTGACTGGGAATTCAAAGAATATATGGGGGTTATGTGCACCCACAATTTTTAATACTGGTATACAGTGCCATTGTCTGACTGGGAATTCAAAGAATATATGGGGGTTATGTGCACCCACAATTTTTACTACTGGTATACAGTGCCATTGTCTGACTGGGAATTCAAAGAATATATTGGGGTGACGTGCACCCACAATTTTTAATACTGGTATACAGTGCCATTGTCTGACTGGGAATTCAAAGAATATATGGGGGTTACGTGCACCCACAATTTTTAATACTGCTATACAGTTCCTTTGTCTCACTGGGAATTCAAAGAATATATGGGGGTTATGTGCACCCACAATTTTTAATACTGGTATACAGTGCCATTGTCTGACTGGGAATTCAAAGAATATATGGGGGTTACGTGCACCCACAATTTTTAATACTGCTATACAGTTCCTTTGTCTCACTGGGAATTCAAAGAATATATGGGGGTTATGTGCACCCACAATTTTTAATACTGGTATACAGTGCCATTGTCTGACTGGGAATTCAAAGAATATATGGGGGTTATGTGCACCCACAATTTTTAATACTGGTATACAGTGCCATTGTCTGACTGGGAATTCAAAGAATATATTGGGGTTATGTGCACCCACAATTTTTACTACTGGTATATAGTGCCATTGTCTGACTGGGAATTCAAAGAATATATGGGGGTTATGTGCACCCACAATTTTTAATACTGGTATACAGTGCCATTGTCTGACTGGGAATTCAAAGAATATATTGGGGTTATGTGCACCCACAATTTTTACTACTGGTATACAGTGCCATTGTCTGACTGGGAATTCAAAGAATATATGGGGGTTACGTGCACCCACAATTTTTAATACTGCTATACAGTGCCATTGTCTCACTGGGAATTCAAAGAATATATGGGGGTTATGTGCACCCACAATTTTTAATACTGGTATACAGTGCCATTGTCTGACTGGGAATTCAAAGAATATATGGGGGTTACGTGCACCCACAATTTTTAATACTGCTATACAGTTCCTTTGTCTCACTGGGAATTCAAAGAATATATGGGGGTTATGTGCACCCACAATTTTTAATACTGGTATACAGTGCCATTGTCTGACTGGGAATTCAAAGAATATATGGGGGTTATGTGCACCCACAATTTTTACTACTGGTATACAGTGCCATTGTCTGACTGGGAATTCAAAGAATATATGGGGGTTATGTGCACCCACAATTTTTAATACTGGTATATAGTGCCATTGTCTGACTGGGAATTCAAAGAATATATGGGGGTTACGTGCACCCACAATTTTTACTACTGGTATACAGTGCCATTGCCTGACTGGGAATTCAAAGAATATATGGGGGTTATGTGCACCCACAATTTTTACTACTGGTATACAGTGCCATTGTCTCACTGGGAATTCAAAGAATATATGGGGGTTATGTGCACCCACAATTTTTAATACTGGTATACAGTGCCATTGTCTGACTGGGAATTCAAAGAATATATGGGGGTTACGTGCACCCACAATTTTTAATACTGCTATACAGTTCCTTTGTCTCACTGGGAATTCAAAGAATATATGGGGGTTATGTGCACCCACAATTTTTAATACTGGTATACAGTGCCATTGTCTGACTGGGAATTCAAAGAATATATGGGGGTTATGTGCACCCACAATTTTTACTACTGGTATACAGTGCCATTGTCTGACTGGGAATTCAAAGAATATATGGGGGTTATGTGCACCCACAATTTTTAATACTGGTATATAGTGCCATTGTCTGACTGGGAATTCAAAGAATATATGGGGGTTACGTGCACCCACAATTTTTACTACTGGTATACAGTGCCATTGTCTGACTGGGAATTCAAAGAATATATGGGGGTTATGTGCACCCACAATTTTTACTACTGGTATACAGTGCCATTGTCTCACTGGGAATTCAAAGAATATATGGGGGTTATGTGCACCCACAATTTTTAATACTGGTATACAGTGCCATTGTCTGACTGGGAATTCAAAGAATATATGGGGGTTATGTGCACCCACAATTTTTAATACTGGTATACAGTGCCATTGTCTGACTGGGAATTCAAAGAATATATGGGGGTTATGTGCACCCACAATTTTTAATACTGGTATACAGTGCCATTGTCTGACTGGGAATTCAAAGAATATATGGGGGTTACGTGCACCCACAATTTTTAATACTGCTATACAGTTCCTTTGTCTCACTGGGAATTCAAAGAATATATGGGGGTTATGTGCACCCACAATTTTTAATACTGGTATACAGTGCCATTGTCTGACTGGGAATTCAAAGAATATATGGGGGTTACGTGCACCCACAATTTTTAATACTGCTATACAGTTCCTTTGTCTCACTGGGAATTCAAAGAATATATGGGGGTTATGTGCACCCACAATTTTTAATACTGGTATACAGTGCCATTGTCTGACTGGGAATTCAAAGAATATATGGGGGTTATGTGCACCCACAATTTTTAATACTGGTATACAGTGCCATTGTCTGACTGGGAATTCAAAGAATATATGGGGGTTACGTGCACCCACAATTTTTAATACTGCTATACAGTTCCTTTGTCTCACTGGGAATTCAAAGAATATATGGGGGTTATGTGCACCCACAATTTTTAATACTGGTATACAGTGCCATTGTCTGACTGGGAATTCAAAGAATATATGGGGGTTATGTGCACCCACAATTTTTAATACTGGTATACAGTGCCATTGTCTGACTGGGAATTCAAAGAATATATTGGGGTTATGTGCACCCACAATTTTTACTACTGGTATATAGTGCCATTGTCTGACTGGGAATTCAAAGAATATATGGGGGTTATGTGCACCCACAATTTTTAATACTGGTATACAGTGCCATTGTCTGACTGGGAATTCAAAGAATATATTGGGGTTATGTGCACCCACAATTTTTACTACTGGTATATAGTGCCATTGTCTGACTGGGAATTCAAAGAATATATGGGGGTTATGTGCACCCACAATTTTTAATACTGGTATACAGTGCCATTGTCTGACTGGGAATTCAAAGAATATATTGGGGTTATGTGCACCCACAATTTTTACTACTGGTATACAGTGCCATTGTCTGACTGGGAATTCAAAGAATATATGGGGGTTACGTGCACCCACAATTTTTAATACTGCTATACAGTTCCTTTGTCTCACTGGGAATTCAAAGAATATATGGGGGTTATGTGCACCCACAATTTTTACTACTGGTATACAGTGCCATTGTCTGACTGGGAATTCAAAGAATATATTGGGGTTATGTGCACCCACAATTTTTACTACTGGTATACAGTGCCATTGTCTGACTGGGAATTCAAAGAATATATGGGGGTTACGTGCACCCACAATTTTTAATACTGCTATACAGTTCCTTTGTCTCACTGGGAATTCAAAGAATATATGGGGGTTATGTGCACCCACAATTTTTAATACTGGTATACAGTGCCATTGTCTGACTGGGAATTCAAAGAATATATTGGGGTTATGTGCACCCACAATTTTTAATACTGCTATACAGTTCCTTTGTCTCACTGGGAATTCAAAGAATATATGGGGGTTATGTGCACCCACAATTTTTAATACTGGTATACAGTGCCATTGTCTGACTGGGAATTCAAAGAATATATGGGGGTTATGTGCACCCACAATTTTTAATACTGGTATACAGTGCCATTGTCTCACTGGGAATTCCACAAATAATTTGGGGATTCATTCACCCTACATCTCAGGCTCTTGCCATATTCACCCAGGTTGTCAGTGCTGCACCAGCTCGTTCCCAGACAGCTCGGCCCGAAAAACACGTTACCTATATAGAGGATTTGGACAATGAAGACAACATGTTCTAAATCTAATGTCTGCACCTTCTCCAGAATTAAAATAAAGGCAGCGTTTAACTTTCAAATAGCACTGCACAAAGGAAGAGCTTATCAGCTTGTCTCATGACATGCTACTGAAAAGTTTCATTTGTGTATCTTAATGTAAATATAGTTGTATAAGCTTTTTGGGTTTTAGGCACTGCCAAGTTATTTATTACTACCCGCTCCCTTATAATGATGATGACGCCAAAGTCACTGTGGGTGTTCAGAGCTCACAGCTTTGGGTGACATTTGTCTTGCTCTCTGTCGGTACCAGCTGTCTTTTTGGATACCGTAAAGTTATGTTGACTTTATTAACAGCTATAGAAGCTTTAGCCAGGTTGTGACGGTGTGTAACCCTAACAACACTAAGTGGGATACACATTAATAGTCAGTCTATGTACGCTAAACGTATCACTGAAGTAATTTTTTTTCCCTCTCCCCTAATATAAGAAAGGAACAGACATTAGACCTAGACCGGGGTTCGAGGCTTGAAAAAATCCAGTATTATTTGTTCTTCATGATGTGAAATATGTGTTGAAAAGCAACCCAAGATGAAGTCAGCCATGTGTGCCAGTGTGTTACTTGGCATGCCTTTGCTGGCCCCAACTGTAAGGGTCACTCTCCATTTCCTCCATTTTCCACTCCCCTTCACACCATTTGTGGTGAAGCAATGGGATGCACTGAAGTGCACCCTCTAGCCTCGTGTGGGATAGGGACATCAGATGCCACTCCAACCCCCTCGTCTTCCTCCGCCAGCCAACGGTGCGAAGATGAGAGGAGTGTGCTCTGAATGTTTTCTGCCTAGCAGAGGCTAGTTCTCACTTACGAAAATGGCCCCACTTTGACCTGTATATCAGGCACAATGGTGTAGGTTTCAAAGAAACATGGCACCAACAAGTTGGAAAACGTGGGCCATGCGTGGACCGTGTTTGAGTCTGGCAAGCTCCAGATCTGCTACCAGGTTCCAGCCATTATCACAGGCGCAAAAATGCCAGGCCCCAGGTGTAGCAGGGAAAAAAAAATGCCATCTCAGCCAGGATGGCATCCCTGACCTCGGAGGCACTGTGCTGTCTGTCCCCCAAGCTGATCAGTTTCAGCACGGCCTACTGACATCTCCCCATGCCAGTGTTACAGTGTTTTCCGCTAGTAGCTGGGGTGGAGGTTGCAGCTTCGTAGGGTTTCAGTCTACTCCTGCCATGAATTTTGGCCTGGGAGAGGAGATAGGCCACCCCAGTTTGCACCCGGGGAACAGACTCCACCACATTCACCCTGCCTGTCATTAAAGATAAGCACTGCAGCATCCCTGACCACAGGCGCTTGTCCATGTGTCGGTGGTCAAGTGGACCTTGCAGCAAAGCGCAGAGCTCTGGGCCCGACTGATGTTATGGGACACATGCAGGCGCAAGGCAGAGACAGCACACCAAGAGAAGTAGTAACGGCTAGGCCCAGCATAGGGAGGTGCCCCAGCTGCCATCTGCTGACGGAAGGCCTGGGTCTCCAGAAGCATAAACAAACACCAACATCTCCAGGGCCAGCAGTTTATCGATGAGGCTGTTACAGGCTTGGGCATGGGGGTGGGTTGTATTGTACTTCTGCCTGCAATGAAAAGCTTGGGAAATGTGGAGTGGCTGGGAAGAGGCGCATGATGGTGCAGGCCAAAAGGGCGCATGAGGGTGAACTCCCCAATGTGTCAGAGATAGGTGTGTAGGTGTCCTTGCATCATATACTTGCACCATATTTGGCTTTGGAAGTTAATTTTGTGCCAAAAAGTGGTTAAGACAGCGATCCCTCAGCTACTCCCGTTACACTGTCTATTGAAGTTACCATCTGTGGAAGTGGACCACCATTTCTAAGATCCCAAAGGAAGCAGGCAAGAGATGTGCAGTTCAGAAAAAAAGATGAGAAAATAAGTTTAGGCTGTAGAGCACAGAGGGATCGGAGAGGACAGAGCTGGTGTCGGCCAGGTATTCCCACAACATGCGCCTATACTTGTCCCTCCTGGTGACACTAGGCCCCTGAGTGGCAGTAATTTGTCCAGGGGGGCCATTAACGTGTTCCAGACCTAGGAATAAGTCTTCCAACAGGGTAGAGTTTTGCATGCCTTTGCTTCTACCCACTGTTTTTGCTGCTTAGCTTCCCTCCACATCTACTCTGCTTTCACCCCTAAACATCACCCCAGTTTATGCCTTTGCTTCTACCCAGGTTTTTTGTTGATTTAGCTTCCCTCTACATCTACACTGCTTTAGCCCCTAGACATCACCCCTGTCCATGTGGGGTCGGTGGCCTCGTCATCCACCAACTCCTCTTCCAATTGCGCACTGCCCCCTTACTGCAAACCGCACATGACCACAGCTTGCCTTGATGGCAACTGTGTCTCATGATCCCCACTTAGGTCCAGACAAGTCGGTGGCGGGTCCAAAACCCCAAAATTGGAAGGAAATGGCAGATGCTGCAGTATTTCTAACACCTGTTCCTGGTGCTCGGGCCTGGTCTGTGTTGTACCCTGCACCCTGCTTAACGCATCTGCCATATCCGAAGTTGTGCTGAGCGCATGCTAATGTTTCGTGTCCAGTGCAATGGATGGGATGGGATTTCACATAAGTCTGCCACCCATGGCCACTCATGGTTGAGCAACTGAGGGAGTTGACTTTGACGAACCCGAGGGTTTTGGAGTTGGAACTACATCAAAGGTCTGTGCTGCTCACACACTCTGCTCAACACATGATATGTTTAGTGCCAGCAGTGTGGAGACGTCGCACAACAGCCGTTGTTCCAGCAGGTACAGGCGTTGTAGGAGTGCATAGAGGCTAGCAGCGGCAACTATACACTTTAAAAACTATCCGCACAAGCGCCACACTTTCACCAGTAGCTCAGGAACATTGGGGTACCTTTTTCAAAAGATTAGCAGCAATGAGTTAAAAACGTGGCCCAGGCATGGAATATGTTGCAGGCTGCCAAGCTACAGAGCCAATCCCAGGTTACGGCCATTATCACACATGACAACATGCCTGGGCCCAGGTGCAGTGGCAAAAACCACATTGCCGTCTCATCGAGGATGGCATGACTCACTTTGTAGGCAGTGTGCTGTCTGGCCCCCAAGCTGATGAGCTTCAGCACGGCCCGCTGACGTCTCCCCACACCAGTGTTGCAGCGTTTCCAGCTCGTAGCTGGGGTCAATTTAACAGCGGAGGAGGGTGGTGTTTCAGCCCTCCTCCCAGGAATGTTGTGTGGGGAGACAAGTCAGGCCACCACATTTTGCGACCCGGTCCACGCCTCAACTACATTCAACCACTGTGCCCAAATTGAAAGGTAGCGTCCCTGTCCGCATGCACTTGTCCATTCGTAACTGGTCACATGGAACTTTAGGGCTAAGCGCTGAATTTAGGGACCGCCTCATGTTTGGGGGAAAGTGCTGGTGTGGACGGCACAGTGCGGTGGCGCAGTAGACACTCTGCCCAAAAAGGGCAGAGTGTCCCCCAGCCGGGATTCCAACATCTCCTGGGCCAGATTTCTTGAGATGAGGCCGTTGAAGCCTTGGGCATGTGGGTGGGTTGCGCTGTACTTTAGCATGAAATGAAAGGCTTGGGAGATGGGGAGTTGCTGGGAAGAGGCACATGATGGCGCGGGCAAAAGGAGAAATGGCAGGAAAAGGTGAGGATAAGGGTGAACTCCCCAAAGTGTCAGAGGCAGATGTGGAGGTGTCCTGGCTCCTGGTCTGGACTGCAGCGCCAGCCCTGTCAACAGTGGAAGAGGCAGTGGCCGCCAGGCCAAACGACGATTATCCTGCGCTTGCTCTCACCCACTGAGCCCAGGGCTTGCCTTCCAAATGATGGCACCCGCAAGAGGTGGTGAGATTCCTCTCCGCAGATCTCCAAACCATCTTGGACTTGCAAATTGCACTAAATTTGTCATGTAACTGACATGTATATGATGAGTCTATCCATTGTCTGTTCATTTTGGTGAAAGTCAGCCTGTCAGCTGACAGACAGCTGTGCTTGTCAGTGATGATGTCACCGGCTGCTTGTACCCCCAGTTTTTGCTGCTTAGCTTGCCTCCACATCCACACTGCTTTTGCCCCTACACATCACCCCTATCCATGCCTGTGCCTCTAGCCATAAGTCTGCCACCCATGGAAACTCATGGTGCAGAAAGTGAGGGAGCTGACTCTGAGGAACCCTTGGGTTTTGTAGCTGGTACTCCATCAAAGGTCTCTGCTGCTCACACACCCTGCTGAACATACGGTATCTAGGGTTAGAGCGTGTGGTGACCTCGCACAACAGTAGGTGCTTCAGGCAGATGTAGGCCTTGCTGGAGTGTATTGCGGCTAGCTCCAGGTACTGTAGACTTGGGAAAGTGGGTGTCCAAGTGCCGCACTTTCACCCTTAGCTCAGCTAATTTGGGGTATGTTTTTAAAAATCATTGCACCACTACATTGAACATGTGGGCCAGGCATGGAACGTGTTGGAGGCTGGCAAGCTCCAGAGCCCTCCAACAAGCTAAAAAACCTGGCCCCAGGGGCAGCGGGGATAAACAAATTGCCATCTCATCCAGGATGGCATCCCTGACCTCAGAGGCAGTGTGCTGTCCGTCTCCCAAGCTGATGAGCTTCAGCCCAGCCTGCTGACGTCTCCCCACACCAGTGTTGCAGCGTTTTCAGCTCGTAGCTGGGGTAAATCTAACAGCGGAGGAGGAGGAGGGTGGTGTTTCAGCCCTCCTCCCAGGAATGTTTTGTGGGGAAACAAGTCAGGAAAATTCTTGAAACGGGAGAGTTTTGCATCTTTGCCCTTGCTGCCTATGGACATCCCTTTGCCTCTAGCCACCATTTTCCCTGCTTTGCTTGCCTCCACATCCACACTGCTTTTGCCCCTAGACATCACCCCAGTCCATGCCTTAGCTTGTACCCCCAGTTTTTCCTGCTTAGCTTGCCTCCACATCCACACTGCTTTTGCCCCTAGACATCACCCCAGTCCATGCCTTAGCTTGTATCCCCAGTTTTTCCTGCTTAGCTTGCCTCCACATCCACACTGCTTTTGCCCCTAGACATCACCCCAGTCCATGCCTTAGCTTGTACCCCCAGTTTTTCCTGCTTAGCTTGCCTCCACATCCACACTGCTTTTGCCCCTAGACATCATCCCTATCCATGCCTCTTCCCCTAGCCATAACTCTGCCACCCCTGGAAACTCATGGTGCAGAAACTTTGGTTGCTGACTTTGAGGAACCCTTGGGTTTTGTAGATGGAACTCCATCAAAGGTCTGTGCAGCTCACACACCCTGCTCAAGATATGGTATTGTAGGGTTTCAGTGTGTGTGAATGACGGACAACAGCCTGTGTTTGGACAGATGTAGGCCTTGCTAGAGTGTTTTTAGGCTAGCAGCGACTCCTGTGCACTTGCAAAAGTGGGCGCACAAGCGCCGCATTTTCAACAGTAGCTTCGGTACATTTGGGTATGTTTTTAAAAAACTTTGCACCACTAGGTTAGACGTGGGCCAAACATGGAACGTGTTGGAGGCTGGCAAGCTCCAGAGCCGCTACCAGGTTCCAGCCATTATCACAGGCGTAAAAATGCCAGGCCCCAGGTGTAGCAGGGAAAAAAAAATGCCATCTCAGCCAGGATGGCATCCCTGACCTCGGAGGCACTGTGCTGTCTGTCCCCCAAGCTGATGAGCTTCAGCACCGCCTGCTGACGTCTCCCCACACCAGTGTTTTAGCGTTTGCCGCTAGTAGCTGTGGTGGAGGTTGCAGCGTCGTAGGGTTTCAGTCTACTCCTGCCATGAATTTTGGCCTGGGAGAGGAGATAGGCCACCCCAGTTTGCACCCGGGGAACAGACTCCACCACATTCACCCTGCCTGTCATTAAAGATAAGCACTGCAGCATCCCTGACCACAGGCGCTTGTCCAAGTGTCGGTGGTCAAGTGGACCTTGCAGCAAAGCGCGGAACTAAGGGCCCACCTGATGTTGAGTGACACGTGCTGGTGCAAGGCGGGGACGCCACACCGGGAGAAGTTGAGACGGCTAGGGACGGCATAGTGAGGTGCCACAGTTGCCATCAGGTCCGGGAAGGCGGGAGTTTCAACAAGCCGGAACGCCAACCTCTCCTGGGCCAGCAGTTTAGCGATGTTGGCGTTCTAGGCTTGCGTGGGTGGGTGGTTAGCGGTGTATTTCTGCCGGCGCTCCAATGTCTGAGAGATGGTGGGTTGTTGTAAAGAAGCGCCTGATGGTGCCTTTGATGGTGCAGGAGAAGGAGATAAGACAGAAACAGGGGAGGATGAGGGAGAAGTCAACAAAGTGGCGGAGGCAGATGAAGTGATGTCCTGGCTCGTCCTCTGGAGTGCATCGCCAGCACTGTGAGCAGAGGCAGTGGCATGAACGGCGGGCGACGTTTGTCCTGCCGTTGCTGCCTGCCACTGATTCCATTGCTTGGATTCCAAATGACGGTGCATTGAAGTGGTGGACAGGTTGCTCTTCTCAGGGCCCCTACTCGATTTCGAGAGGCAAATTGTGTAGACGACACTATATCTGTCCTTGGCGCATTCCTTGAAAAAACTCTACACCTTCAAGAAACGTGCCCTCGATGGGGGAGTTTTTCTGGGCTGGGTACAAAAGGGAACATCTTCGGACATTCCGGGTCTGGCCTGGCTTCGGCAAAGCAGCTGACCTCTGCCTCTGGACATGTCTCTGCCTCTAGCTACCCTTTTTGGTGCTGCACCTGCCTCAACATCCACACTACTTTCCCAGCTTGACATCTGCCTTGTCCAGGTGGGGTCGGTGTCCTCGTCGTCCACCACCTCCTCTTCCAACTCCTGTCTCGCCTCCTCCTCCTGCACAATGCGCATGTCAACTGGCTGCCCTGACAGCAACTGCGTCTCATCGTCGTCGATGAGGGTGGGTTGCTGGTCATCCGCCACCAAATCGACCGGAGATGGAATGGAGGAGACTCTAGTGTTTGAGCATCTGGACACAGATACTCGTCTGTTAGGTCCGTGGAATCGCGAAATGGAGGGGCAGGTTGCGGTACAGTCAAAGGAAGGGAGAACAGCTCTGGGGAGCAGGGACAGTTGGGGTTATTGTTCTGAGAAGATTGGGAATTTTGGGTGGAAGGAGGACAAGACTGTTGGGTAAGAGGAGGTAGAGGCTGACTGGCTGGTGGACAATGTGCTTTAAGCGTTATCCGACAGCCATTGCAAGACCTGTTCCTGGTTCTCGGGCCTACTAATCTTTGTACCATTCAGCCTAGTTAATGTGGAACTTTTGTGCAAAGCGCAGAACTTAGGGCCCGCCTGATGTTAAGGGACACACGCTGGTACAAGGCTCAACTCACCCTAAGTGCCAAAAACACTGCTGGTGCAAGGCTCTACTCATGCCAAGGGCCTCAATCTCTGCTGGTAGCTCAGCTTAAGGTCATGTAACTTTGTTTGGAAGGGCTCATGTTAAGGGCTAGAAAAGTGAATTTTGGAAGGTCTTACCACATCACACACACACACACACACACACACACACACACACACACACACACACACACACACTCAAAATGACAGTTAAGGGTGAGGGCTTTTGGAATTCCCATTGCCTATTCCATTTGTGGTTGTCATGGGGAACGTGATTTAAAGGGGTGGTTGTTACTGTTTGTTGAGCTTAAATTGGGGTTTGTGTCCATCCATTTGGGGAGTAAAGAAGGTTTCCAGGTATTTTCCCACTTTGATAGAGGTTTTTTTGAATGTGGAAAGTGTGTAGTTGTTAGGCAGTGATGTTGGGGTAATAGAGGGTCTTTGGTGTGTTAGATGCCCCCAGGCATGCTTCCCCTGCTGTCCCAGTGTCATTCCAGAGGTGTTGGCATCATTTCCTGGGGTGTCATAGTGGACTTGGTGACCCTCCAGACACGGATTTGGGTTTCCCCCTTAACGAGTATCTGTTCCCCATAGACTATAATGGGGTTCGAAACCCGTTCGAACACACGAACATTGAGCGGCTGTTCGAATCGAATTTCGAACCTCGAACATTTTAGTGTTCGCTCATCTCTAATTCAGATGCAAATATATGCACATAATTGTCCGGATCACATTAAGCTACAATTCACACCAAAGATGAGTCATTTTGCAATTAAATTGCTTTATTGGCATTTCTTAGCCAAAAGTAGGTTCAGAATTCTGCAGGTATCGTCTCATATTTCACAATATTCCCTGCTTTTTATTGCAGTTTATGGGGTCCGCGGGTTTCCTTAGCTAATCACTTTTTTATGCGGATTGGTTTCCATTCAGGGGGTCCCCAAGTGGACTCCCCAAATGCAGATGTGAACTGGGCCTTACAATGATTTTTATGGATAGGTGGACTGAACAGTGGACACGGAACCCGATAGACCCCATTAGCTAAAATAAGATCTGCCAAGTGTCTGTTCCTTAAAACTGAAATCACCACCGAAAAAGTCGGTCTTGCAGGGCTTTTTCCAAGGCAGATGTGAGTGTAGCCTGGGTCATCGTCTATCAGTCCAAGAACCTTCATCTAACCTAAGAGAAAAATAAATAACGTTATAAGGCTAAGGCCCCAAGGGTTGTATTCGCAGCACTAAAACGCATTGCGGTTCTTTCCGCAGCGCTTTTAAGAGAAAGTTCTGAGTTTTTTTTCTTAACATTATATCTACGGGAAAGCCGCGGGCATTTCCGTAGATATAATTGACATGCCGCGATTTGCAAAGCCGCAACGGAATCCGCGGCAAGAAGGGGCATCTCGCTTTTTTTTTCCACTACTAGCTAGTAGAGATGAGCGAACACTGTTCGGATCAGCCGATCCAAACAGCACGCTCCCATAGAAATGAATGGAAGCACCTGGCACGTGCAGGCGGCCGGTCGCTTAACCCCCCGCGTGCCGGCCGCTTCCATTCACTTCTATGGGAGCGTGCTGTGAGCGTGCTGTTCAGAACGGCTGTTCCGAACAGTGTTCGCTCATCTCTACTATCTAGCAGAAAAAAGAAGCGAGCGGTTCCCATTGAAGTCAATGGGAGTCGGTATTGGCAGCAGATTTTGAGGCGGATTCCATGTCAAAGTGAACTGACCCTTAATGTCCCATTCTGTATATTTGTAGCCTCTTATCTACAACCTAGCAGTGGCAAAAAAGTAAGAAATATCAGTGTGTAACAGCAGTAATTATTTGAGTTTTTTCCATCCCTAACATGGAGAAAGTAAGTGCCTGAAATATGATGACTAAAACATATGATACATTATAAAGTTTCGGATTTTCCCCTGTACTTTTCATTTATTAAAAGTTCATGATAGCTGGTGGTAAACGTTAAACAATAGGCCATTTCCCTCATATTTTCCCTTTATTAGAAATAAGAGGAAAAGACATTGGCTCACATTATTAATAATGTAGCATTTTGCATATGTAACATTGGAATGGGCAGTGGTCAATAATTGCACCTAATTTATAAAATCTGCTGCACTTTGGTATACCGTATATACTCGAGTATAAGCCGACCCGAATATAAGCCGAGCCCCTAATTTTACCACAAAAAACTGGGAAAACTTATTGACTCGAGTATAAGCCGAGGGGGGGGGGGGGGGGAATCCACCATTGCAGATAAAAAGTCTGGTCATGTGCATTGCAGCTTAGTAACTCCATGGGGATCATAGTAATAGCAGTTAACCCCATCATGTCCCTCACATTAACCCCCTGTGTGCCTCACATAAGAGTTACTGATATGTGGGACATATTGAGGTAATAATTAGGTATCTTCATAATTAAGGTCCTTCATTAGTACCCCCATGTGTCTCACATAGTAACCCTTATATGGGGCACACAGGGGTTAATATAAGGGACATGATGGGGTTAACTGCTATTAATGTGAGGCACATGGAGTTACTGACACTAAATTAATAACCCCAAATGCCTGACATTACTAGGCAGAGTAACTAAAGGAAGGTCCCTGTGTGTGTCACGTTACTGTAGCTTCCTCTCCTCCATACAACAGACATCTTCCATAAGACACAATGAATCCCGGCCACTCATCTGCAGGGTAGATGCTAAATCCTAGTGTGCTAAAGGACCTCTGATGACGTCATGACCATGTGATCGGACTCTGGTGTGGGCGGAGCTACTAGGATTTAGACATCAACCTTATCTGTAGATGTTACATACCAGTGGCTACAGGACCTTTGATGACATCACCGTCACATGAACTCATGACAAGCCAATCACAGAGCAGTAGCACTAAAGGACCTCCACTTTCCAGGTCCTTCCAGTTTTCTGTGCTCCGTGTGACTCGTGTATAAGCCGAGGAGAGCATGAAAAATATGCTGAAAAAGTCAGCTTATACTCAAGTATATATGGTAATTTTTTTGTGTCTGTTAGGAGCAGCCTCAAATTTATCATTTTTCTTTCAGCCTTCAAATCAGACCAACTTTTCGGGTCTTTTTTTATTTTATGAAGCAGGAAGATACATTTTACAATTTTTTTGTCCATTTTTTGTGCAATATTTTACAAATTTGGGCCAATTTTGCAAGCAACTTTTTAACCCAAATCCTGCCGAACAACAAACGTGGGGCCACTGTGTGTCAATGCCTTTAGAGACAATAGACGTATGACTGCTAAGTCGCTTTAAAGATCCCTGCTCACTCAGCTACTTTGGCGCTTTTAATTTGAGAAACTGCAAATTCTCTGAAATAAAATACAGTCGGCAAAGGAATTTTTTTGAGTGCAATAAGATTAGATTTCATTCTACAATATCTGAGGTTCCATAAGCACAAATTTGTAACAGTTTTAGCCCCATGGATTTCAAAGCGCCAGCTTCATTAGAAGCTCATACGCGGCGTGTTCTTGCATGTTCACTTTGGCAAAATAATAGTAAAAAGTCCTAAAAGCTTAAGGGATCGTGTTTTACTAGAAGGTCATCCCAAGGTTATTTAGGCTTTTGACTATGTGACGGATGGGACGACATGGAAGAAAGTTGCAGATACGGGAACATTGACGTCTGGAGCTGAAGGGCTCAAGGTTATTTTCCGATGCTCTGTCGAGTCGCTGCTCTCGATTTCATTACATCGGAGAATTTATTTATGCAATAATGTCATCTAAAATAAAAAAAGAAAAGTGTTTAGACCGACTTGAAAAATAGGTCCTGACAACACCTGTCTCGCTCCTACAAATCAACGCAACTGTTGATTCCATAATCAGACAAAAGATTATTGTTGCTTGTCATCTACAAGAAAATTTAGGAGGTCATATATCAAGTTCTCCTAGCCATGACTTCCATAATGTTATTAGAGAAGATTCATTAAGTAGTCAGCAACGCTCTCTCTTTTTTTTTTTTTTTTTGGACAAAATTTTCCAGATTCATAATTTTTAATTAAATAATATTCTGAAAATTAATTTTTTTTTCATTCACAAAATCTACTTGGTTGGGATGGGAGCCTTCGTACTGTAGAAGTTATGGATTTTTATTATATTTATTATTTTGTGTTAATTTTTTCGAATTTATGGCACCGTGTATCATAAATAGGACGGAAATGAGAGAGAGCTAGAAGATAAAGAATTACTATAGGTAACCCTTTTATTATGAGCTGTTTGGGGCCTCATTCACATCTGCGTCGGTAATCCATTTGGGGGAGTCCGCATGGGGACCCCCTTCCCGAATGGACTACTGAACGCAAGCGGTGTGCAGTGAAAGCTAGAGATGAGCGAGTAGTTAAATATTCGATATTCATTTCGAGTAGCCCCTCAGTATTCGACTTCTCGAATCGAATATCGAATCCTATTATACTCTATAGGGGGTAAATGCTCGTTTCAGGGGTAGGCAATATTCGATCAAATTGAACTTACCAAGTTCACGAGTGAGGGTCAGGCTGGATTCTCCGAGAAGTCTTCTCCGTGCAGCGTCCCCGCGGCGTCTTCCGGCTCTGAATTCACTCTACCAGGCATCGGGCCTGGGCAGAGCCGACTGCGCATGTCTGGACTACAAGAAAATGGCCGCTTACAGTCAAAGCGGCCATTTTCTTGTAGCGCGGGCATGCGCAGTCAGCTCTGCCCAGGCCCGATGCCTAGCAGAGTGAATTCAGAGCTAGAAGACGCCGCGGGGAGGCTGCACGGAGAAGACTTCTAAAGGTAGGAGAAGAACCAGTGTTGATTGGCCGACTGTATAGCAATCGGCCAATCAATGCTGGTTCTGCATCAAATTTTTCCATTCGAATAGCGAGTGGTACTCGATCGAGTACGAGTATTTCGAATACCGTAGTATTCGATTGAATACCTACTCGATCGAATACTACTTGCTCATCTCTAGTGAAAGCACATGGACCCCATAGACTATAATGGGGTCCGTGTGTTTTCTACAAGGTCTCTGCATGAGTCATGTGGACAGGAAAGTAGATCATGAACTACTTTTCTGTCACATGTTCCATGCAGAGACCGTGTGGAAAGCACACAGACCCCATTATAGTCTATACTATGTCTGTACTGCGCATGCGCTCGAGACCCGGTACAGCAGTTGAGGTGTACCGGGAGTACTGAGACCGAGTAGTTTACAAGGACTTTTTAAATTTTAACTATACTGGGTTACAGGTCAAGTATATTTTTAGTATAGTGGTTGGTACATGGGCCCATGGTCATTATTCTTGGGGGGGCTCAGGCTTCTTTGCTTTTCCCTGCTCACATACACATCTCGGTTCAGTGCTTAGATATCAGTTGCTTTGGTGAGCAAAAGGTAAAATTTATGACAATAATTAGGCCATTACGAAAAAAAAAAACCCCCTAAAGCATATATCAAGATTTATTCATTATTTTCAATGGGGAACCTAATCAAGTTCGCGCAGACGTACCGGCGGCACCTTACAAATCAACTCAAGTCTGCAGGTGAGATATATTATTATATTATCATAAATAATATTAACAGCCTAAATCCCAGAAAATCCCAGGATAATTTGCTCTTATGTAAGATTACATTAAACTCTATACACAATAATAAGAAGGATTGCACGGCTCCGGGGGTGTACACAAAGTTTGTGTGCTGAGTTATGAGTCTCTAATTTACAAAGCGCTATATACTTCAAGGCCAATTGAGAAAGTTATTCATTTGTGGTGCCCATTAAAATGCTGGCTGCCGGATTGAGTTTTACTTTCCCATGTCTGGGGTGTTTATATCAATTGCGTTGTAATTTAGGTAGGTGAGTAACATTCATTTCTGTTATGTTAACTAATAAATTAATACAATTTTTTTTTTTTTATGTAGCATTACAAATGGGGCACTCAGCAGGGGCATAACTGGTAAAGATGTGGCCCCAATAGTAAGATAAACCCAAACATGGTATAATGCCCCCTTTACTGAACCCCACAAGGTATAACACCAGCTTTCTGGGAAACTAATCCCTTTTTCTGGCCCCCATATGGTATAACAACTAGAGATGAGCGAACAGTAAAATGTTTGAGGTTTGATATTCGTTTCCAGTAGCCCCTCAATATTCGACTACTCGAATCGAATATCGAATCCTATTATACTCTATGGGGGGAAAATGCTCGTTTCAGGGGTAGGCAACATTTGATCAAATTATACTTACCAAGTCCACGAGTGAGGGTTGGGCTGGATCCTCCGAGAAGTCTTCTCCGTGCAGCGTCCCCGCGGCATCTTCCGGCTCTGAATTCACTCTGCCAGGCATCGGGCCTGGGCAGAGCCGACTGCGCATGCCCGCACTACAAGCAGACATGCACAGTCGGCTCTGCCCAGGCCCGATGCCTGGCAGAGTGAATGAAGAGCCGGAAGACGCCGCAGGGAAGCTGCACGGAGAAGACTTCTAAAGGTAGGAGAAGAACCAGCGTTGATTGGCCGACTGTATAGCATTCGGCCAATCAATGCTGGTTCTGCTTCAAACTTTTCCATTCGAACAGCGAGTGGTACTCAATCGAGTATGAGTATTTAGAATACCGTAGTATTTGATCGAATACCTACTCGATCGAATACTACTCGCTCATCTCTAATAATAACCCTTTTACCCAACATAATATAGTGCTCCTTTTACAAAGTATAATACCCCCTTTCTGGGATCCAGCATGACATAATGTCCAACATACTGATCCCCAACAGGGTATATTGGGCTGTTTACAGACTGACACAAGGTATATGGCTCCATTAGTATCCCTCATACAGTATTATACCTCCTTTACAGGCCCCTATAAAGTAAGTGCCCCTTTTACAGGCCACCATGCTGAAAGTGCCCCCATTACAGGCACCCATACAGTAAGTACCCTAGTAACATATTTACATATATACTCTCATAGGAATCAGTCGTTAGATTTTTAACAAATTTGTGGACCTTTACTGCTTTTGACTGTCAGAGTTGGAGTCAGAGTCGGTACCAATTCTAGTTAGAATCAGAGTTGGAAAAAAGTTACCGATTCCAACCCTGGATTCATAATAAAATGACTATTTTTAATAATATTGTACTATTATTGTATAATTAGTAGAGATGAGCGAGTAGTTAAATACTCGATATTTGATATTCGTTTCAAGTAGCCCCTCAATATTCGACTACTCGAATTGAATATTGAATCCTATTATACTCTATGGGGGGAAAATGCTGGTTTCAGGGGTAGGTAACATTTGATGAAACTGAACTTAACAAGTCCACGAGTGAGGGTCGGGCTGGATTCTCCGAGAAGTCTTCTCCGTGCAGCGTCCCCGCGCCGTCATCCGGCAATGAATTCACTCTGCTAGGCATTGAGCCTGGGCTGAGACGACTGCGCATGCCTGCACTACAATAAAATGGCCGCTTCCAGTCAAAGCGGCCATTTTCTTGTAGCGCCGGCATGCGCAGTCGGCTCTGCCCAGGCCCGATGCCTGGCAGAGTGAATTCAGAGCCGGAAGACGCCGCGGGGAAGCTGCACGGAGAAGACTTCTAAAGGTAGGAGAAGAACCGGAGTTGATTGGCTGACTGTATAGCATGCAGCCAATCAATGCTGGTTCTGCATCCAATTTTTTCCATTTGAATAGCGAGTGGTACTTGATCGAGTACGAGTATTTCGAATACTGTAGTATTTGATCGAATACCTACTCGCTCATCTTTAATAATTAGTGAAGAATGTTACATTTTTACTTTCATCGGAATCAATCATTAGATTTTTCATAAATTAGTGAACCTTTACTACTTCTGACCGACCATGGCTGTCGGAGTTGGGATCAATTCTAATTGAAGTTGGAAAAAAGTTAGCGATTCTGACCCCGCCTCAAAATAGAATGATTGCACAGGCCAATGACCAAAAAACTTTTTCTTCAATAATAGGCTATTTCCATGTATTTTTGTGCGCTGAAACTGAAAATGACCTCCAAATTTGTCTATCACATCTCATATTTAGACAAAAGTCCCTCCCCCTTTTCATTATTGGAAGCACGTTTAAGCCAATCAGAGCTAAGCTCTATTTTACGTATCATTATCTCCCAATGTAATTACACATCTAATTCATTTACCAATCATCGTAAGCCGATTGGTTAAATGCTATTTTATCCTGGCTATATAAAGTCACGCATTACTGCACAAGGTCTGTTCCTGCTTTATATTACCGTATATACTCGAGTATAAGCCAACCCGAATATAAGCCGAGGCCCCTAATTTTACCACAAAAAAACTGGGAAAACTTATTGACTCGAGTATAAGCCTTGGGGGGGGGGGGGGGATGCAGCAGCTACTGGAAAATTTCAAAAATTAAAATGGTTGGAGTTTTTGGGTGCAGTAGTTGCTGGGGAAGGGGAGGGGGTGTTTTGGTTGTCTGTCTGCCCCTTCCCTGAGTTTGAGGACTGTTTTTTCTTCCACCATTTGGAATTCAGCCTGGCTGTATATAGGGGATCTGCAGTGCTCCTATTAACCCCTTCCCGACGGAACAGGAGCACTGCAGATCCCCTATATTCAGTAGACCGGGCGCTGTCAGACACAGGGATACCTAATGTGTTTGTGTTTCACATTCATTTTCCTTTGTATGTATTCTAGAGAAAGGAGGAATTTAGAACTTTTATTTTTTTTATTTTTTTTTAAAGCTTCTTTTTTCCCCCAATATTTTATGGGAGATTCTATATATTAATATTGTGGCTGGTTATAGACCCCCCCCCCCTTCCTAAATAAAAAATGAAAAAAAAAGAAAATTTGTGCTGACTCGAGTATAAGCCGAGGGGGGCTTTTTCAGCACAGAAACTGTGCTGAAAAATGTGGCTTTTACTCGAGCATATATTTTCATTCAGTATTTTTTAAAATGGCATCCCATGCCGTTCGTGGTTGTGTTACATCTCCAAATTCCTTTTGCTATATATGAGGTAAATTTACTGTTAAAAAAACCCCTGCGTCCTGTGTCTGAGTTTGTTAAGAGAGAGTATTTTGCCTACTTTGGCATTAGACTTGGAGATCAAGACAAGACTTGGGCACCTCACAAAGTGTGCTATATTTGTGTTGAAGATTTGAGAAGATGGTCGGAAGGAAAGAAGAAAGCTTGCAAATTTGGCATCCCGATGATTTGGAGGGAACAGAGAGATCACCTTAATGATTGCTATTTCTGCTGCACTGACGTTAGTGGTTACAATTCCAAGAACAAAAGGAATATTTTGTACCCAAACCTTCCATCTGCCATTCGTCCAATGCCTCACACCGAAGAATTTCCTGTGCCTCAACCCTCTGTATTGTTAGAGATGCCTTTGGATACAGATTCTCCCGAAAGTGATGGACAGAAAGGTGAAACGGATCCAGAGTTTGAATGTGGTTGGAGCGCTCAGCCCCAGTTGTTCTCCCAAGATGAGTTGAATGACCTAGTGATGGATCTTGGATTACTGGGTTCACGTTTACAAGAAAAAAATCTATTGGTCGAAGGAACATCAGTGTATTTTTATAGAAAGAGAGAACTCAAGTTTACTCCTTATTTTGAACAGGAAGAAAACCTGGTGTTTTGTCATGATGTCCCTGGATTGAGGGCTGCTTTTGGTATACAGTACGAAGCAGATGCATGGAGGATCTTCATAGATTCCTCCAAAAGAAGCTTGAAAGCTGTTCTGCTCAATAATGGCAACCGATATGCTTCTGTTCCTGTTGCTCATTCTATGTGCCTTAAAGAAAGTTGTAATGTCCCGGTACTGCTAGTCCAATTCCCTCTAATCATCCGTGCAGACCGAGATGATATGGACATTTGCACATAAGGTAAAAAAGATTCCTCCCCCGTCATTCCTTCTATATTTCACCAGAGCATGCACCATCTTGTGGATGTTTTTTGTGAACTACACCTGCCTATACTTTGTCATTGTAATTTGAGCTGGCACTGTAAAGGGAGTGTCCATTATAATTAGTTGACCTCCAGGACCACTCAAGGGAGCTTGGCTGGCCTGGAGGCGGAGCTGAGTGACCGCCCACTCTAGAGAGGGGGTTGGGAATTTTTTGGTCTTTTGTTTTTTGGTGTGGAGCTGAGCACATGGGAAGCTGTAAAAATGGCTGCTAAGTCTCCGGGAAATTGTAACAGAGACGTCTTTTCCTCTGTACCCAAGCTTCTTCTCAGAGAATACTTTCTTCTGAATCTCCAAGCAGAGATGTCTTTTCCTCTGCCTCCAAGATGTTCCTCAGGGAGTGTTTTCCTCTGAAACTACACATCTCTACGAGTAGGCCGTCCTGTATCCATACATCTGGGAACTCCACACGTATTTCGCTATGCAAGTAGGTCTTTGGGACAAATCTATATTTAAAGGAGCCCATAGCTAATCTGATGGAAATTGAGGGTCCCCCGCTGTCAATAACTTGTATCTCATCTTCTATATACGTGTACCCAGCTTTGTTGAGGTCTAACCCCCTGGATACAGGCCTTCCCTACAAGTATATACAAGTTTAACTTCCCAAGCTACTATGAGTTAACCAAGTCCAAGGTATTCTTGCTCAAAGCTCCATCACCTGATTAAGTGGACATTGTCTATAAAGATCGCTGTATTGTATGTGAAGAATCACTCCGTCATCTGTATATTTGTATCGACTCGTCCTGCTAGTAAAAAGAGCAACGATTACCCCCGAAGCCTGGTTGTCTGTTGTCACTGTCAGGTATCAGAGCAGGGGTGGGTAGTCGGGGACATCAAAAAGGGAGATTTGGGGCACATTCGGGACCCAGGGACTCCCTGCAAGCCGGCCACACCGGATATATTACCGTGATACCAGCCCTGGCCTTCCCGAGTGTTGCAAAGTTATGAAAATCTTCAACTAATCCTAGACAAGATAAAGTATCCAGAACATGAATGGGTGCTCTGTGGAGATTTAAAGGTACCGTGCATGCTACTAGGTCAGCAGTCAGGATTTACAAAATTCCCATGTTTTTTGTGTGAGTTGGACAGTCGAGCTCGTGACCTTCATTGGATAAAAAAAGGAATGGCCTGTTCGTCAGTCTCCTGGAGAGAAAAATGTTCTGCGGAGGAGCTTGGTTGATCCGAAAAAAAATTTGCTCCCTCCTCTTCACATCAAATTAGGCATTATGAAACAATCTGTGAAAGCCTTACCTAAGACTGGACCATGGTTCACATATTTGAGTGAAAAATTTCCTCACCTATCAGAAGCAAAACTTAAAAAAAGGTGTTTTCGTTGGGCCTGATATCCGAAATCTGATGTTTGATGTTCAGAAGATGAAAACGAATGATATCTCATGTCTTTGGCCAGATTTACAGACCTTACTCCCTAAGACAACGTCCAATGGTTGTTTGACACCATAGCAGTCTAGACTCCAGAGCATACAAGGTTACTCCAGTTCTACTGTAACTTTATATCTAGCATTGTAGATCTGATCTAGGGAATTAATTTGCTATTTTCCTTTCCTATCCTGTAAAGTGAATTTGAAGGACGTTTCGAGCTCTTGTACTAGATAACAATTTCATAATCAAGAGTAAAACTGCATATAAATAAATAACTAGTTTACCTGGATTATTCTATGAGGAACACACTTGCCTACTGGCTCCTGTATTATTCAAATGTCACAAAATGCTTGAGTAGTACAGATGGAAATAATAACTGTCTTCAATTACCTCATCTACAGCGCTTGCCAAAAAGTACATGCAGTCGCATGTTTAATTCATCATGTTTTGTTTGTGCATTAATAAAAGGAAATTGCACAGACAGGATCTGCCAGTACTACACAGAAGTATTGAATAGACAGTAAAGTGCCTGCTCTGAAACTTTGCGCTAATTTTGAAACTTATAAATATGTTATAATTGAAGCTTTGAATGCTACGGCTTACTGAAAGGATTGGATTTTATAGACCCTATATCTCCTTAACGTTATAAACCATACGTTTCTCATTAGGTTTATAAAAAAAACTCAGACTGTAATTCTCTTATTGTCCACAGGGGGAGCTGTTAATTAAATAGAATTGCTATAATATTCCTCTTGTTTACATTGTCTCAATTTAAAACTGGTATTGTGTTACTCTATAACTATTTTATAAAAAATTATAATAAGATATGCATGCTGTAAGCCGATGGCTGGTCAGGTAATGGAGGGGGTGTATATATCGCCCAGACTACTCAGGTGGGTGAGATGAGAAAAGTCCAGGAATGTTTGTTCTCAGTAGACAACTTTCGTCTGCTGCGCATTTTGGTAAATGCTCAGTACTGGGCTGGATTTTTAGGAATGGCAGGTAGGTTGGTAGTGGGACCTGTCATTCCACCCACCTCCAGTCCACACTTTGGGGATGTTTCGGCAGCGACTCAGCTGTTGAGAGTCTCCTCGTCAAGGAGGCTTAAGAAGCCAGCTCCAGCAGCAACACTTGGGCAGAGCTTGGCTAGAGAGCTGACAGAGAGGTCATATTTTTGGAGCTGTGTCCTGAATGATTCTACTGGCTTTTGATTTCTGTTATTCTAGGTGAGGTAACCTATTCTATGTTTAGTTAGCACCTAGCCGGGAAGGTATTTATTTTTGTATTGTTTCCTTTTGTTGCTGCACGACCTTTTTGAGTGAAAATAAACTCTACCTTTGTTTTGGACTGAACAAACTGGACTTGTGTGTCTATGCCACCCCACCTAGCAATCCCAGACCCTGACAATGCCTACCAGTGAGCTTAATGGGTGTGCTGTTTCCGTAATCCTTTCTCACTCTATAAGAATTCCTTATTTTTCCTGCATTGCCTCCACAGGCAAAACAAGGCATGACAAGACATATTGCAGTCCGTGAACTCCTTTTACAGACAATGTGTAAGGGAATTTCTAAAGCAGCAATTGCCCAGTAGCTGCTTGAGAACCCTGGGAGGAGGGGAACAATAGACAGTGAGCCCTAAGCTGAATCCCCTCGCTGTCCCTTACTGCTTGCCGGTCCTATCCTAAGCAATAGGTGACAACTGGTCGACGGGCCCTTCCTATATAAGTGACAACACAGAACGAAGACAAGACAAACAACAACAAAGGGAAGTCGGCTAGCCAAGGGTCCGGTAACAGTCGAGCAAGGGAATACAGAATCAAAATACAAGAGAATAGTCACAAGGGTAAGCCAGAGGTCAAAGGTAAGCAATCATAGAAGCAGAAGAAGAGCTTATCAGGGACAAGGTTACAGGACAGAGTCTCTATAGCCAGCGAGTCTGTGTGGTCAGATAACTTTTATATTTGTGTCAGATGCATTTTGGTGAGATAGGGAGAGACATTGTATTGAGGGTGAGATGAAAATTCAGGAAAAATTCAACAGCTCTTTTCAGAGCTACACTGCAGGAACAGTGTATATACACGGAATCTGCCAAAGATGCGTCAGGGTAGCATCAAGGGACGGGGACGTGGACGTGGAAATCCAGGTGGGGATCCAGGCCACAGTCCAGCTATTGGAGAGGGGCTGCCAGCAGTGCCCCTCGTCATTAGCACAAGGGGACGAGGATGGGGATGTGGACGAGGAAATCCAGCTGGGAATCCAGGCCGCAGTAGCTCGACTGCGGATCCAATTATCTACTGGAGAGGGGCCACAACATCAAGCAGGGTGCAGGGTACCCCGCTAACGAGGTCTGATCACCAAGAACCTATGCTAGGGTGGATAGCAGATATTGTGGACTCGCAACCAGCATGTCCCGTCCACAGTACTGACAAGACACAGTTCCATGTGTCTGTGGCAGCACACAAGTTCCTCGTCCTCCTCCTCATCCGCATCCAACATCACCACCATCACCATTAACAAATAGTTAAAAAAAAAAAAAACATGAATGTTTTAGGGCTCCCCCAAGGGCCTGAAAATTTATGTTTTAGGGCTCACCCCCAAGGGCCTGAAAACTATTTTTTTATGGCTCACCCCAAGGGTCAAAAACTTAAACTCTGCTGGTTAAAGGCTCAATTCACCCAAAGGGCCAAAAACACTGCTGGTTAAAGGCTCTACTCACCCCCAGGGCCAACAAGTAAAACACTTGCTGGTGCAAGGCTCTAGTCATCCCAAGGGCCAAAAAATAAAACACTGCTGGTGCATGACTCTAGTCACATCAAGGGCCAAAAAGTAAAACAATGCTGGTGCAAGGCTCTACTAACCCCAAGGGCCAAAAAACTAAATACTGCAGGTGCAAGGCCCTACTCACCCCAAGGGCCATAAAGCAATACACTGCTGGTGCAAGGCTCTACTCACCCCAAGGGCCAAAAAGTAAAACACTGCTGGTGAAAGGCTCAACTCACCCAACGGGCCAAAAACTAAGCTGGTTAGAAGCTCAACTCACCCAAAGGGCCTAACATTCTGCTGGTGCAATGCTCAACTCAAAAGTCCATCGTTTAGATGGCTTCTTTCCAAACCGAGGGTGATTCCTTTTGGTAAGATGTGATGGCTGTTTCCAGCCCTGATTATCCTGGTTGATCGTGTTCAGTAATGAGGCTAGCTCAGCATGAGGATCTTGTACGTTAGGTTGTCCATGCCCACTAATGTGCATGAAGACTCGATCACAGTAAATGTAGAGATGAGCGAACAGTGTTCTATCGAACACATGTTCGATCGGATATCAGGGTGTTCGCCATGTTCAAATCGAATCGAACACCGCGTGGTAAAGTGCGCCAAAATTCGATTCCCCTCCCACCTTCCCTGGCGCCTTTTTTGCACCAATAACAGCGCAGGGGAGGTGGGACAGGAACTACGACACCGGGGGCATTGAAAAAAATTGGAAAAAGTCATTGGCTGCCGAAATCAGGTGACCTCCATTTTAGACGAATAGTGGATTTCAAATCCGGGTCATATGAGAATGTGAACTTTGTGACTATGAGACAGGGATAGCTGTACAGGCAGGGATAGCTAGGGATAATCTTTATTTAGGGGGGAATGTTATTAAAAATAACTTTTTGGGGCTCTATCGGGTGTGTAATTGTGATTTTTGTGAGATAAACTTTTTCCCATAGGGATGCATTGGCCAGCGCTGATTGGCCGAATTCCGTACTCTGGCCAATCAGTGCTGGCCAATGCATTCTATTAGCTTGATGAAGCAGAGTGTGCACAAGGGTTCAAGCGCACCCTCGGCTCTGATGTAGCAGAGCTGAGGCTGCACAAGGGTTCAAGCGCACCCTCGGCTCTGATGTAGGAGAGCCGAGGGTGCACTTGAACCCTTGTGCACCCTCAGCTCTGCTACATCAGAGCCGAGGGTGCGCTTGAACCCTTGTGCACACTCTGCTTCATCAAGCTAATAGAATGCATTGGCCAGCGCTGATTGGCCAATGTATTCTATTAGCCTGATGAAGTAGAGCTGAATGTGTGTGCTAAGCACACACATTCAGCTCTACTTCATCGGGCTAATAGAATGCATTGGCCAGCGCTGATTGGCCAGAGTACGGAACTCGACCAATCAGCGCTGGCTCTGCTGGAGGAGGCGGAGTCTAAGATCGCTCCACACCAGTCTCCATTCAGGTCCGACCTTAGACTCCGCCTCCTCCGGCAGAGCCAGCGCTGATTGGCCGAAGGCTGGCCAATGCATTCCTATGCGAATGCAGAGACTTAGCAGTGCTGAGTCAGTTTTGCTCAACTACACATCTGATGCACACTCGGCACTGCTACATCAGATGTAGCAATCTGATGTAGCAGAGCCGAGGGTGCACTAGAACCCCTGTGCAAACTCAGTTCACGCTAATAGAATGCATTGGCCAGCGCTGATTGGCCAATGCATTCTATTAGCCCGATGAAGTAGAGCTGAATGTGTGTGCTAAGCACACACATTCAGCACTGCTTCATCACGCCAATACAATGCATTAGCCAGTGCTGATTGGCCAGAGTACGGAATTCGGCCAATCAGCGCTGGCTCTGCTGGAGGAGGCGGAGTCTAAGATCGCTCCACACCAGTCTCCATTCAGGTCCGACCTTAGACTCCGCCTCCTCCAGCAGAGCCAGCGCTGATTGGCCGAATTCCGTACTCTGGCCAATCAGCACTGGCTAATGCATTGTATTGGCGTGATGAAGCAGTGCTGAATGTGTGTGCTTAGCACACACATTCAGCTCTACTTCATCGGGCTTATAGAATGCATTGGCCAGCGCTGATTGGCCGAATTCCGTACTCTGGCCAATCAGCGCTGGCTCTGCTGGAGGAGGCGGAGTCTAAGATCGCTCCACACCAGTCTCCATTCAGGTCCGACCTTAGACTCCGCCTCCTCCAGCAGAGCCAGCGCTGATTGGCCGAATTCCGTACTCTGGCCAATCAGCACTGGCTAATGCATTGTATTGGCGTAATGAAGCAGTGCTGAATGTGTGTGCTTAGCACACACATTCAGCTCTACTTCATCGGGCTAATAGAATGCATTGGCCAGCGCTGATTGGCCGAATTCCGTACTCTGGCCAATCAGCACTGGCTAATGCATTGTATTGGCGTGATGAAGCAGTGCTGAATGTGTGTGCTTAGCACACACATTCAGCTCTACTTCATCGGGCTAATAGAATGCATTGGCCAGCGCTGATTGGCCAGAGTACGGAATTCGGCCAATCAGCGCTGGCTCTGCTGGAGGAGGCGGAGTCTAAGGTCGGACCTGAATGGAGACTGGTGTGGAGCGATCTTAGACTCCGCCTCCTCCAGCAGAGCCAGCGCTGATTGGTTGAGTTCCGTACTCTGGCCAATCAGCACTGGCCAATGCATTTCTATGGGGAAAAGTTAGCTTGCGAAAATCGCAAACTGACAGGGATTTCCATGAAATAAAGTGACTTTTATGCCCCCAGACATGCTTCCCCTGCTGTCCCAGTGTCATTCCAGGGTGTTGGTATCATTTCCTGGGGTGTCATAGTGGACTTGGTGACCCTCCAGACACGAATTTGGGTTTCCCCCTTAACGAGTTTATGTTCCCCATAGACTATAATGGGGTTCGAAACCCATTCGAACACTCGAACAGTGAGCGGCTGTTCGAATCGAATTTCGAACCTCGAACATTTTAGTGTTCGCTCATCTCTAAGTAAATGTTCTTATTTTTCTCCAACTCAATCTCTGAATGAACTGCTCTGAAAGATGGCCTAGGAACTGCTGCAATGGCAATCACTGGGTTTTCCTGTTGTGGTTCCAAAGAATCTTGTGTCTTACTTGAAGAAGAGACAATCTAAGTCTGACTGCTGGTTGCTTGTGCTGCAGCATTTGGAGTTGGGTCTGTCAGCCTTGTGATGAACTCCTCATTCTGGATCCCATTACTTTCAACAGTCTCTAAAGTCTTTTGACACTTTGAATTTTGTTCAGTTCCAAACGACTCTGTCTTTAGATTTGGCTCAGTCGCAGCTCCAGGACATGCCTTGGAAGGCAAGGTTTCCTTTAGTGGCTCCATCTCAGCAGGATGATGATGATGAAGCTTTGTTAAATCTGGTGTCGGAAGGGAAAGTGGTTTCTGATCTACATCTAAAGTACTGGAGCATGTTGTTTGGACTATTAACACCTGATCAGAACCCTGTAGAGGTAATGTAGAGTCCAATATTAGAGGACCATTACCGCTGGTAGTGGTTGCAGCCAATTCGCCACCTTTGCGGTCCTCTAAATAATAGTTATCCCCAGGACTTGATGCCAAAATGTTATCAATTTCACAATCAAAATCAAGGTCCATGTCTGGGTCCTCAGTCCAATCCACTGCATCAATCCCACACAATGAGAGTGATAGTTCTGGAACCACCGTTTTAGGGGCTAAGAATTTTAAAGGGGCTAACACTCTGCTGGTAAGAGGCTGAAGTCACCTAAAGGGCAAAAATCTCTGCTGGTGCAAGGATGAACTAACTTAAAGGGCCTAAAACTCTGCTGATAAAAGGCTGAAGTCACCTCAAGGGCCTCAATCTCTGCTGGTAGCTCAGCTTAAGGGACTCTAACTTAATTTGGAAGGGCTCATGTTGACGGCCAGAAAAGTGAATTTTTGAAGGTCTTACCACATCACACACACACACACACACACACTGACAGTTAAGGGTGAGGGCTGTTGGATTTCCCATTGCCTATTCCATCTGTGGTTGTCATGGGCAACGCGATTTAAAGGGGTGCATGCTAATGATTCTTTAGCTTTAAATTTGTGTTTCTGTCCATACTATTGTGGAGGAAAGAAGGTTTCCAAGTATTTTTCAACTTTCATAGAGGTTCTATTGAGTTTGGAAAGTGTCTAGTTGATAGGCTGTGATAGTGGGGTAATACTGGGACTTGGGAGTGTTAGATGCCCCCAGACATGCTTCCCCTGCTGTCCCAGTTGCATTCCAGAGGTGACTCTCCTAAGTCGAATTTGGGTTTCCCCTGAAGCGAGCCTTTTTTCCCCATAGACTATAATGGGAATCGATATTTGGTTGAATAGTTGAATATTGAGGGGCTACTCGAAACGAATATTGAACATCGAATATTTCACTCATCGCTCATCTCTAGTTAGGTCTATTTTTTTGCAGTACTGATGTCCTAGGTATAAATCCAATCTAGATCAACATCTGCAAGGAGTTTGGATGATCTCAAGTTGGTTTGGGTTTCCCACAAATACTCCGGTTTCCTCCCACATGCCAAAAACTTATTGTTAAGGAATTAAGATTGTGAGCCCTGTATGTGACAATGTCTGTAGTGCCTTTGAATTGTTGGGGCTGTACAAGTAAGAGAAATAGAAAAAATATTGGTGCAAAGTGACCCAGCAAGTGTCCCGCCAATTTTACCATACTGTCTTCTAACTGGTAGAGTTTTTGTTTTCCAATTTGTCTGATTTTAGGATAATATTTGAAAATCTCGGCCAATTTTTTATTTTTTTTTAACTTCATTAGTGACAATTAACAATCATTCAAAAGCTATAACCAAAATAAAAATTGTTCCTTTTATTAGCAGTTCATATCTTTATAACTTTTCTTCTTCTTCTTTTTTTTTTTGAAGTTGACTGACCTACACAACGTAAAACAAATCAAGGAGCCAAAGGGCCAAGCTGTACTTATGTAATGTCTAAATTGTGTATATTACTTTGTTCTTTGTTGTAAATCATATACCTTCCTGGTGGTCTTTATAGTCTTTTTTTCAGTAACAAGTAAAGTTTTTAATAAAGCTACAATTGAAGTTTTCGCCTTCGTGAAATTATTTCCCCTCCAAAAAGTTGTTAATTTAACAAATTTTCTTAATAAATCACCTTGGCCAATTAAACATGTGGTTAAAACATTGCTTTTCCAATGCAGGCTCAAGTCTACAAAGACTTTGGGGTTCCTCTTTGGTTCTTTACATATGTTGATATGAAATAAATATGATTTTTGGACCATTGACTGGTTTAGTATATTTGTAACAATGCATAGTAATGTATGAAATTTCCCAGACCTTTTCTTGAGTTCCAAAGTAGGCTCTTGTGTTCCCCCGAGGCCAATTAAAACATAAAGTACCTAAAAATGAAAGGATCACCACGTACGCTCATATTTGTAAATGCTTATAAAGTACTCCCTTATGTCTGCGAATGCTTATCAAGTAGTCCTCACTTTTCTCATATTTAGGAAATGCCCTTTTCTTGCTGTATATGTAATTAATAAAATATGTAAAAAAAAAAAACTGTAATAGAAAGAAAATGTGTGGGAATTTTTTTTGTCCCAAATAGATTGAAATATCCCTCAACATTTTTTTGCCAAATTAAATTTGGTCTGAATTTTCCAAAAAGTTTGGATTTTGTTGTATATGTAAGTAATGAAATATGTAAAAAAAAAAAAAAAAAAAAAAAAAACTGTAATAGAAAGAAAATGTGTGGGGAAAAAAATTTGTCCCAAATACATTGAAAAATCCCTCAACTTTTTTTTGCCAAATCAAATTTGGTCTGAATTTCCCAAAATGTTTGGATTTTGCTGTATATGTAAGTAATAAAATATGTAAAAAAAAAACAAAAAAAACTGTAATATTGCCAAATTAAATTTGGTCTGAATTTTGTATTAGTTTCAGATGAGTCGCTCAAAATGGCAGTTATAAAGCTTGGTCTGAATTATCCAAAAAGTTTGGATTTTGGAAAATCCAAACTTTTTTATTTGCTTCAGATAAATCATTCAAAATAGCAGTGATACAATTTGGATGGAATTTCCCAAAAAGTTTGGATTTTGGAAAATCCAAACTTTTTTATTTGCTTCAGATAAATCAGTCAAAATAGCAGTGATATAATTTGGTTGGAATTTCCCAAAAAGTTTGGATTTTGGTAAATTCAAACTTTTTTATTGGCTTCAGATAAATCACTCAAAATAGCAGTGATACAATTTGGTTGGAATTTCCCAAAAAGTTTGGATTTTGCTAAATCCAAATGTTTCTATTTGCTTCAGATAAATCGCTCAAATAGCAGTGATAAAATTTGGTCAGGATTTCCCCAAAAGTTTGTATTTTGGTAAATCCAAACTTTTTTTTATTTGTTTCAGACAAATTGCTCAAAGTTTCAGGGATACTGTTGGACATCTAATTAGGTTAGGCAGTGACGGGGTACTGATTTAAGAAGCCAATGACCACTGGAATCAGTTTGATCACATGTGGTTCAGTAAGTTACCTTCATTCATTGAAAATAGATCATTGGCCTAATTTCAGTGATTGAGTGACCTTCGAAGCCACATGATCAAAACCAGCCAATAACAGTTGAAAGCTTACATGAGTGAACCGGTTTGGATTGAACTGGATTTGAGCTGAATTTTTCAAAAGTTTCAGGCTCAAAACTTTTGGGGTTCATCACCCAAAAATGTATAAACACACTCTGTTTTTTTTTTTCCCTCAGACCCCAGTGAATATAACCCCTATATAACTCTATACATAACTTTTATACTTACTTTGCCCCAACTCTTGGTTATCTTTACGGCAACCAGTTCCCCTGCAACCTCTTCAGGGCTCTTCTGTCCTTTTGCTGACATCACACGCGAGGCGCTATGACCCAGCTTATAATAACTTCACGTCTGGTTCATGAATGATGAACCCCCAAAGTTTCAGGTTCAAATTGAACCCAAAACTTTTTGAAAATTAGAATCGAATCTTGTTTGCTCCAAACTGGTTCGCTCAACTCTAATAGATTAGCAGACAAGGACGTCACCCATCATAAATTGATCCTCATGTTTCCTTTTCTAAAAATCTGGTGCATTTTTTTAAGAGCCTGTATTTTTTTTTTTCCAGATGTAGTACTATCCATGCTATATTGTATCAAGTCTATACTATAAAAAAAAAATTTGGATCATGGGAAAAAAAAAATGGGTTTTACACCAATATGATTTTTTTCGAATGATCCTTCTGATACTTTGTTCCTCGGAACGGAGAGAATCCTTTGTGTCTACGTCTAGCTTGACTCATTAATAAATACGTTCCATCTGGTTATATTATCTCTTACTGTGTTTGATAAAAAAAAAGATTGAAAAGTTATCCATCAAAAATGAATAACAACGGCCGCGAAAAGAGCGAAGATCCAGCAGAGGAGAGAGGAAAATAATAAAAAGATAATTTTGTAAAGATATTGACAGTTACAGACGGCATTAAGGGAAATAATTAGGAGCAATCATCACAGCACTTGATATCTCAAGACGAACAGTGTCAAATTCGGTGTCTTAATTGCCATTACCCATCCCCGTCTATTCACTTGTATCATGAGGTATTCTTTGTGGACTTGCTGTGCCTGACACTGTGCCATTGTGATAGGAATCTGTTAGCAGCCCTCCTGCAAATTACTCCAAAAATGGCTCGGGCTCATTGTCGCAGCCTATGTATTTTTTATTTTAAAAAAATTTAGAAAAAGACGTTAAATATCATTGATACCGTGCAAAAATTTTGAAAAAAATTGCTGAAGAATAAGAATGCGTTCAGAAAGAGAAGGGTTTATCATCTATTATTTGTCACATTAACAAAACGTGAAGTGATTTGGACCAAAGAGAGAAATCCAAATCTGAATAAATATTTGGAGGGGTACTGGACCTGATCTCAACATCATCCAGTCAGTCTGGGATGACATGAAGAGACAGACGGATTGGAGCGAGCCTACATCCACAGAAGATCTGGGCTTAGTTCTCCAAGATGGCGGCGGGAACAACCTCTCTGCCGAGTTCTGCCAAAAACTGTCTGCAAGTTTATCGTGAAGAAGATGGAAGGCAAGGGGCAACGGGCACTCCGAATATTGGTGGGGTTTACCTTTCTCTTTTCTTCATTCTCTTCATACAAATAAAACATTAACCCTGTAACAAAAATAAAGTTGCAAATTGTACAAAAATGGCAGAAAAACAATGACAAATCTATCCCTTGCAATACAAGGAGAGGGATCCAAATGAATCAATGTGCTATAATAAATCTATACCTGTCACACAAAGGCATCATACAGTGTACATATCTATATACAGACAACAGCTATCATTTTCAATATGATTTTTTTGGCCAATTGTCCTTGTCACTCGATGTTATCCTCTGTAACCATATTTTTCCCTGTGACATCATAGGATTGAAGTGCTTCAGTTCCATTGAACATTTGAATACATATAGGTACATGTTGTAGAATGGTGGTCATTCAAGCAATAAGTCACATGGTTGGTAGGTATAGGTGGGGTCTATCCGATTCTTTCCGATGCTGCTGATAAGATTTGTTAAAAATTGAATCACAGAACTGGGAAGATGTGGAGCCCCAACCGGATTCTGCCAATCTTGGCTTACCCTTGGTTCACATTTGCGTTTGGTAATCCGTTTGGGGAGTCCGCATGGGGACCCCCCTGAACGGATTGCCAAACGCATTTGGAAGCAGCACACTGTGTTGTGCATTTTGTGTGCTGGTCTTTATTAGAGATGAGCGAAAAACCCCAATAGCACACTGAAATAACACACGGTAGTGTGCATGATGACTAAGTCCTGTATGTTATTGCAGTATATTATCTGGGTTCTTTCCCAGATAGCAAATTGACCCATTCATTTCTATGGGCCCATGCATACTACCATGTTTTCCATCTGTATGCTGGCTGAGAGTCTTATGGGAAACTGAAAACAACGGATGGCCCACGTTTTGCAGATCCGCTAATACAGATGACACACTGAAGCAATACTGTCTGTTTTTTGCGGACATATGGCAATGATGCTGATGACACACGGGTCGCAAAAACTGAACTCTGAACAGTATTTTGTAAACTGCAAATTACACAATCGTGTGCATGAAGCCTTAGGCTAAGGCCCCACTTTTGGATAAAGCTTCAAATTTTGCTGCGTTTCCTTGAGCCAAACCTAGGGGTCACTACAAAAGGAATGGAAAAATAAAGTTCTTACACTTCTCCCTTCTGCTCAATCTTCTTACTGGCTTTAGCTAAAAAAAAATAACAAAAAAGCATTTTTTCTGAAAAGTGTGGCCTCAGCCTTATTAGGGAGCCTTCACACAGAGTAAACACGCGTGTATTTTTGCAAAATACACGTGTAAAAATAAGACTCCCATTGACTTCAATGACATTTTACAGGCGTATTTTTACACGTGTAAAAAATATCATTGAAGTCAATGGGAGTCTTATTTTTACATGAGTATTTTGCAGTATTTTTACACTCCGGGTGAAGGCTCCCTTATTAGGATGATTTCACACACTGCTTTTTTTCTTTCTTTTGTTAATACCAGTGCCGGTTTTCATGCAGGTTTTTTCTAGAGCCAGAAACAGATTTGGGAAGAAGTCCTTATTTTATATATCTTTAATCAATTTCAATCCCCTGCTTCAGCCCAAAAACTGAAGGTTTTATTTCACTTTATGAAAACAATCTTAGGGTTAGTTCACGCGGCGGAAACCTTTTCCGCCGTGTGGCTTTGTCGCGTGGCTAGCCGCGACGGGATGCCGATGCAGTGCATCGGTGTCCCATCGCTTCACCCTGCTCCTGATTAGTCCCAGATGAATGGGCCTAAACAGGAGGGTGTCTCGAGTCGCGGACGCTGCGGGTGACTCAGCCGCAGAATCCATGTGAAGATAGGGCATGTCACATTTTTTTCCCGCTAGCTGAAAAAAAAAGTAGCTAGCGGAAAAAAACTGCGAGTGACTCCCATTGAAATCAATGGGTGTCATTTTTGCAGGCAAATTTTGAGGCAGACTCCACGTCAAAATAAAAAAACTCCATATCCTTACATGGGGCTTTAGCCTTATACCTGTCTTTGAATGCTTCTTTTTTCTTTTTGATCAGGTCAGAACACATTTAATTGTGCAGTTTTTGACAAGCACAAGCACAGTAGTGTATCCAAAAAGAGTAAATAGTATAAAGGAACTACTCTATACCTTCAGTCTCTTCATGTGTTCGATATCAAAAATTCCTTCATAAACTCTTGAAATAAAATTTAATAAAATATTAATAGGAAAAAATTACAAAAATAAATTTATTACTATGCAAATGTTTCCCTTCAGCTATTGCAATGCACCTCGGAAAAGCAAAACTACATTTGGCCCAATTACCTTCAACAAAGTAACATCAAAAGAAAGTTTTTCTATGTAATCTCTCCTAGTCCGACCTCAGGGGTCAGATATTGTGATTTATCTTGTGTGTCTAGCTGCTTGTACAATGCTGTTAAAATGGTGAACTTATAATTGCTGACCTTGGACAGATATTTGCAGTTATACACAGTATGGAAATATGAAATTACACATTTGCTGCTGCACAATTGGTTTCAATTTTACAAAAATATCCAATATTTTTGGAGCAAGTTCAGAAATCTTATTGTTATTAGACCTTTTCTAAGTATTTCTTGTACTGTTATGTACTGGTATGGAAAGCTTTCAGCGGGAAGGAGGACGTTTTAGGCATGACATTCTTAAAATATTGCTCAGCTCAGAATGTTGAGATTTTGATACCAAGATCATAAGAAAATAATATTTTTTTTTATTATAAAGAGGAATGAATAGGCAAAACTAAACATGGATATTTCAATCAGATCTTACTATATTGAACAAAATGAGAAAGTTATAGAATGATCAAGGTTAATACTTGTTCCTTTTGCATGCTTATAATTCTGGTTAAAGGGGTATTCCCACATCGCATACTCACCAGTCTTCACTGCTGTAAAATCTTCTTTCTTCCTGGTTTCTTGCATCATTTGGTGGGCGGGGTTTCACAGGCAACCTGCCGTTTAGCTCCGCTCACCCATATTGGACTATGAAGTACAGGCAGCAGCAACTCCATTCTGCGTTACATACAGAGACTGCCTGTCTCTGCCATAATGAACACAACTGAATTAGCTAGCCTGATAACTGGGAGAACAGAAGAAATGAAAGCAGCTCCTCTCCTCTATCTGAAAAAAGGGAGCTAGGTCACGTGGTGTAGACACAGGAATAGCTAGAAACACAGGCTCGCTCCCGTGCACTTAGCCCCTCCTCCCTCCCCCCTGAGAGCAGCAGATACATCACTTGACTTTTGAGCAGATAAGTCAGGGCTGTGGCCACAAAGAATTGAATAAAGTAAGATAGTGGACAAACAAAGCAGTTTTGCTGAAGCAATGTATTTAAGAAAAGTCTTAAATCCACATTAACAAGCAGTATAGATAGGATCCTTGTGATGGGACAACCCTTTTAAGTTCGACACCGGGCAGAGGCCCAAGTGACGGTCCTTTGGTTAAATGTACAAGAAATAAGTTATAAGAAATGTAACAGATTCTGGTTCTCATAAAAGTGGAAACATAGGTTTAGTCTGAAGCTGGAGCTAAGTAGAAGCTTCCTATCACAACCAATGTGGCTGTTTTTGAGTGAGATAGAGACAGTTATAGAGCAGATTCTCCTCTACTTACTGTGAGCAACGTTTGACAGCTACAGAGACAGCCTGCAGAGGGAAAAGTGATAAAAATGGCAAAATTTAAGTCATATAATGGCCAGAAACAGTGAACTGATGTAGAGCTTGTCCTGAAATGTCATTGAAATGACAGTTCTGTTTTAAAGGTAGACTAAATCTAGAAAAAAGTGATAAAAGTAAACATGAATTATAGTCAACCTCTATTTTTTATAGTTTGTAGAATTTTTGGCGTGATTTTGACACTAATAGTCTTTCAAAATCCTATATTTTATATCCTATATATTATATATCCTATAATATATTATATGTATCCAATAATGAAGTTAAAGGGTTTTTTTGGGATCAAAATATTTATAATCTATCCTAATTATGGGTCATTAAGACCAGATAAGTAAGGTGCTGACATCTAGTTTACCCACTGATAAGCTATTCTTAGTAGCTGATCCTCAGGAATGGAGCAGGAAGCAGACAGTGCTGTTCTCTGTATAGTGGCCACACTTGGTAGTGCAGATCAGCTTTCATTTAAGTTCCACCACTACACAGACAATAGAGCTATCTGCTTCAGGCTCCATTATCTGTTTAGCAGCTGCTCAGAACAACAACAATTGGATGGAGTTAGCAGGGCTGATGGGCTGTTAGATCACCACATATTTGATACTATCTTTAGGACAGATCATCACTGAACACCGAGACTATATAATACCATTATAAAGTTGTATGCTGTAATCTAGTAGAGATGGGAAAACCTAACAAGATTCAATTTGACCAATATTTGGGAGGTTTTTCCCTCTGGTTTGTTTTGGGTCAAACTTGTTCAGATAAAACCAAAAGTGATATTATTATACACTGGGGTCTCCTCAGAACCCAGAGTATAATAGGTGAGTGCCAAGGGGAGGAGAGAAAAAATAGTTAAACTCACCTTGCCTCACTGAACATCCTTGCAAAGTCTGACAGTATCCTGACCAGTGCCGCACCTCCCATGAGGCGACCTGAAGCGAGCGCTTCAGGCGGCACTATGCCAGGGCCTCGGGAGGGCGGAATTTTTGCCGACCTAAGCCAGTCCAGGACAAGCTGTCCTGGACTGGCTTAGTGTCACCGTGTCTGCAGCCCGACACGGGAAACGAGTGGTGTATTGGGGCGGCCCTGCTGGACGCAGCGATGCTCCAGCGGCCGCCCCTCACAAGCAGGCAGAGAGCAGCCTGCCTGTTCTCTGCCTGCGAACGCCACGCGCTCCGATAGGCCCCGCCCCTTTTCACTTGACCCCGCCCCTTCTGATCGGTCACGCCCTTTTCTCGAGACCACGCCCCCTCCTCCGGGAAAGGGGGGGCGGCTTTCTGACGTCTGCTTCAGGCGCCAGAAAGCCCAGGTTCACCCCTGATCCTGACATCCTCTTTAGGTCTCTTCTGGCCTCTGATTGATATAATGCACCCTGGGGTCATCACCCCATGAGATGTGTCGAAGGGTCAATGGTGACATCAGCAAGAGGCCAAAGGAGGCCTAAAGAGGATGGTGACATCAGCAAGAGGCCAAAGGAGGCCTAAAGAGAATGGTGACATCAGCAAGAGGCCAAAGGAGGCCTAAAGAGAATGGTGACATCAGCAAGAGGCCAGAGGAGGCCTAAAGAGAATGCCAGATGGTCAAAAGGATGCTCAGGAGAGATGAGGCAAGAGAGGCCTGAAGAGTCCCCTAAGTATAATGGTGTTTCATGGGTGAAAAACCCAAAAACTTTGGTGTTGGACAAACCCAAATATTTTGGAAATTTTGGTTCTAAACAAATTGGTTTACCCATCTCTAGTTGCTACCCTTGGATACCATGGGTTATGTGCCCAGTGCCACTGATATCCTGGTGTGAGTCATTATCAATGTCCTACGGGAAAAGGAAGGTGAATTTTATATTTCTGTCTTAAATCTGCTCCCGTAATTGCTGATACTAGAATTTCTCACGCAACCTGTGAACTATGCAGATTTCATGTATAGTATTCCTGAGGAAAAACGATGCAAGCAAAGCTAGGCGCAAGTTAAATAAAAGGAATTAGATTGTTGACTTGTAGACTGATCTCCATTCAGAGGGCGCAATAAATTTCAGCGTTAGAACAAACCCAATGAAACATGGAGGTGATTAAGAGAAGACAATCAGATGCTAAGGAGAGGATATGTGGAATGGAAATCTAACTCAGAGTAACTACTTTGCAGGAGCATATGAAAGAGATCAATTTACTACAAAGCGTCCATAGTGAGGAAAGGCCAATAAATTGTGCACATTTCTAACTTTGACAGCTTCATGTAAATCAAAATATTCAGCTATAGCAATAAATCTTACCCCCTTTCAGCAGTGCACCCTCGGATTAAGGCAGAGGACACTTGGCTTCTACATCTCAATCTCATTTTTGTCAAGACTTGGGTTGATAATGTAAATGTGTTCGTATGACATCATATGGTATTTCCAGCAGGGAAGTTTTCTGCTACTGAGGTGGATTCCATATAGTAACAGGTATTAGCCCAGTCTAGCCTCTTTAAAGAGGACCTTTCACCATATCCGGGCACAGGCAGTGTTATATACTGCCAGAAAGCTGACAGTGCGCTGAATTCAGCGCACTGTCGGCTTTCCCGATCCGTGCCCGGTGTAAAGCGCTATCGGTCCCGGTACCGTAGCGCTTTACAGTCAGAAGGGTGTTTCTGACCATTAGCCAGAGACGTCCTTCTGCCTCGCGGCGCCAATCGCGCTGTGCTGTGGAGCGGGGAGGAACGTCCCCTCCCTCTCCTGATAATGCTAGTCTACGGACAAGCTGTGTGAGCAGAGGGAGGGGGCGTTCCTCCCGGCTCCACAGCACAGCGCGATTGGCGCCGCGAGGCAGAAGGACGTCTCTGGCTAATGGTCAGAAACGCCCTTCTGACCATAGAAGAGCTACGGTACCGGGCCGTAAGCTCTTCACACCGGGCACAGATCGGGAAAGCCGACAGTGCGCTGAATTCAGCGCACTGTCAGCTTTCTGGAAGTATATAGAACTGCCTGTGCCAGGATATGGTGAAAGGTCCTCTTTAAAGAGGACCTTTCATGGTTTGGGGCACAGGCAGTTCTATATACTGCTGGAAAGCCGACAGTGCACTGAATTCAGCACACTGTCGGCTTTCCCGATCTGGGCCCCGGGTAGAAAGCTATTGGTGCAAGCGCGATATGCTGGGCCCCGGGTAAAGAGCCCCGGGTAAAGAGCTACGGTACGTAGTTCTTTACAGTCAGAAGGGTGTTCCTGACAGTCTGTCAGGAATGTCCTTCTCCACAGCAGCGCCAATCGCGCTGTACAGTGTGAGCGGGGAGGAACGCCCCCTCCCTCTGCTCACAGTGCTCATCCATAGACGAGTATTATCAGGAGGGGAGGGGGAGTTCCTCCCCGCTCACACTGTACAGCGCTATAGGCACTGCTGTGGAGAAGGACGTACCTGACTGACTGTCAGGAACGCCCTTCTGACTGTGAAGAGCTACAGTACTGGCACCACTAGCTCTTCACCCGGAGCACAGATCGTGAAAACTGACAGTACACTGAATTCAGCGCACTGTCGGCTTTCCAGCAGTATATAGAACTGCCTGTGCCCCGGACCATGAAAGGTCCTCTTTAAGGCTAAGGCCCCATGGGGTGTCCTGTACCTAATAGCCTCGGAAAAGCCGCAGTGGTGGTGTATTGTGCTCCTTCCTACAGCGCTTTGTACAGAAAGTTCATAGAGGTTTATTCTGCAGACTTTCTGCTTCAATTACACCTATAGGGAAACGGCGTTTCTGTAGGTATAATTGACATTGACACCACGAGGGTTTTGGAAATCACCACATGTCCGCACCGCATATTTGCTAGAATCCCATCCACTTTGCTGTAACTGTAAAATGCCGTGTTTTTTTCTGCGGCATTTTCACCACCCGGCACCCCCGCCTAAAGAGGTCGGGATTTTTCTGGATTAGGCAGATTGATCCTTGGGATTTGGATCGTAGCTCAAGGACCCATGGGCCAGAAAAGGGTTACAACCCTTCAGATAGATGCATTGTTTGTTAAAATTTTAGATTAAAAAAGGGTGTGATCATTTTACCGAAATGTCCCCTCTTATCTATGGGGGGATATGGTGTTGCAACGCAATCCTATTTATGGAAAAAAAATATATATGCAAAGAGTGTGATAAAACAAAATAAAAAGATATTATTCACTGGTGAAAACACTAATCCAGAGTCAACCTTTGGCGATCCCTGTCGATCTTATCTTCGCTTACTATGCTGCATTGATAAGGTGGCCATCTCAGTTATCAACAAAATTCTGGAAGATTTTAGCTCCTCCTCCTGTCCTACCCACAAGGAACACTGCTTTCACACTCAGGCCTGGTTCACATCTGCATTCGGCTTTCCGTTCGGGAATTCTGCTTGGGGACCCCCCCAAATGGAAACCTATATGCATAAAAATACAGAAACCTGCAGACCCCATAGACTATAATCTTGCAGCACTTTTCTCTCTCCATGTTTTGTGTGGAAACCACACGATCCCCATTATAGTCTATGGTGTACACGGGTTTCCCAGGAAACCATTTTTTTCTGTGTTTAGGTTTAAGGGGTCTCCAAGCAGACTTCCCGAATGCCGATGTGAACCGGGCCTCAAGAATGGCCACAATCTACCCAGTATGGGGGATTCATTTTGCCCAAACCCTACCCCTTTTGTGGTTGAGTCGCTGGCCTCACTGGTGATGTAAGCATGTACAGAACGAGACTATAATGGCCAGTAATAGGCTATAATGGGCACATTCATTGGTTTAGGAAGGATTTTGGACTTGATTGACTCCCTTTAATATGAAGAGAGCCTTAAAGTCCTAAAAGTCATCTTTGCCAAGGAACTTGGATGTGTAGTTTGAGAATTACAGTAGGCAGTGACATCACTGTAGAGTCTGGGAAAATATCAATTTCTCACATTATTTTCGGATTAAATTTTTTTTTTTTTTGGTTTGGAACTACTAAATTTAAAGTAAAACTACCTGACGGGACAGAACTGCTCATATGTCTCGTACATTTATAGGAGAATGTGATTTCTTTTTCACAGCAGCTCCAACTTTAACTTGTCATGTTAGTACAATTCCCTCTAAGTAAATACACAGTTAGACTAATGTTTACAGTATCCTCTCTCTTCCTATTTGTACTGAGTCACGTAAACATGAACTATATTGGGATATGGGCTTAAGGGGTCACTGATGTTTTAAAAACAGTTGTCACTCTCAAGTGAAACACCTGGTATATGGTTTTATCCCTTAGACTTCATCACTGCACAGACATTAGGATAAGTAAAGAGACGGTTACTCCAGGCAAAAAGATTTCCTGTGTTGGAAAATAAGGTCAATCTAATGTTTCCTTTCGTTCGTACAAACATAAATTTAAAAAAAAAAATATAATATTAAAATAAGTCAATGAAAGATAATATTTGTGATCATTAGAAATACAATGATAGAGGTAACAAAAATAAATAATGATGGTGATAATGCTAATTATATTATTATAATAATTGTAATTACCATATTAATATAAATAAGAATACAAATTATTAGAGATGAGCGAACAGTAAAATGTTCGAGGTTCGATATTCGTTACGAGTAGCCCCTCAATATTCGACTACTCGAATCGAATATCGAACCCTATTATAGTCTATGGGGGGGAAATGCTCATTTCAGGGATAGGCAACATTCGATCAAATTATACTTACCAAGTCCACGAGTGAGGGTCGGGCTGGATCCTCCGAGAAGTCTTCTCCGTGCAGCGTCCCCGCGGCATCTTCCGGCTCTGAATTCACTCTGCCAGGCATTGGGCTTGGGCAGAGCCGACTGCGCATGCCCGCACTACAAGCGGACATGCGCATTCAGCTCTGCCCAGGCCCGATGCCTGACAGAGTGAATTCAGAGCCAGAAGACGCTGCGGGGAAGCTGCACGGAGAAGACTTCTAAAGGTAGGAGAAGAACCAGCATTGATTGGCCGACTGTATAGCATTCGGCCAATCAATGCTGGTTCTGCATCAAACTTTTACATTCAAATAGCGAGTGGTACTCGATCGAGTACGAGTATTTCGAATACCGTAGTATTCGATCGAATACCTAGTCGATCGAGTACTACTCGCTCATCTCTGCAAATTATAACAATAATAAAAATACCAATATTAATAACAACAATAATATTTATTATTAATATAGGTTATATAAAACATAATTATTATAAATAATAATATAAAGTCTAAGAATAGCAATAAGCATAAAAAAACAATAATAATAGTATAAACTATAACAATAAAAAAAGAACAATATTAAAAAAAATATATTTACTATTAATATAAATTATATAAACAGAATTATTGTAAATAATAATATAAAATCTAACAATAAAAATATTAAAAATAATAATATAATAATGACAATAAATAATAATAACAATTATATTCTTCTTCTTCTTCTTCTTCTTCTTCTTCTTCTTCTTCATAGTAGTAGTAGTAGTAGTAGTAGTAGTAGTAGTATACCATGCACATCCTTAGAAAGGCACCAGATATCTTGTCATGACACAGACCACCTATCATAGGCAGGAAGCTGAGATATTCTCTACAAATAAATAATAATAATAATAATAATAATAATAATAATAATAATAATAAATAATAATAATAATTATTATCATCATTGTTCAAAAGCTTTTTAGTAATAATTAGTAAGTTAAGAACTTTGCACTTTACATAATTTAATTAAAATGATAATATTTAATAGTATTATTTTTATGATGATTTTTCTCCTTATTATATACTTAATGGACAGGGAAGCAGCACCTTTCAGTTAATAAGAAATTAGGCGGTCAAAATTAATATTTCTAAGTAGATTTTTGGAAATAGTTTATATTATCATATCTAATTTTTTCTATTATAGATAATACAATAGCAGAAGTAGAAATAATTATTACAATTATAATAATTATAATAGGAATTGCAACAACAGAGCAAACAAAAGTAAAAACATTTAGAGTGATTAAAAAACATAATTGTACAATTTTGTAATTAAATCAAATGAATAGGAATACTCATAATTTGCCAAAAATGAAAAGAGCAGAGACATTTTTCTAAGGTTAGAACATTGTTGAGGAAGTTTTAAAAACATTTGAATAGACTAAATATAAATGAATGTAATAAAGAATAAACATCATTATATAAGTGTTGGGTATTTAACTTTTCAAGACGTTAAAAGTTCTCTTCATCCATTTTGTCATGTATAATAAAACTTCTTTGAGTTGACCACACAAATGTGCAAAGAAAAATGGTCTTTATAGGGGATGACTCATATAGGGGTGGTGAAAAAAGTATCTAGAATTATAGAATGCAGGTTAGTCAGCAAACATGTACAGTTCATCCATACCCCCAAATGATAAATGACCCCTAAATAATGTGCTTTATGTATCAGTATATTACACAGGACCAGGTATCACATCAGTATATTACACAGAACCAGGTATCACATCAGTATATTACACAGAACCAGGTATCACATAAGTATATTACACAGAACAACATATCACATCAGTATATTACACAGAACCAGGTATCACATCAGTATATTACACAGAACCAGGTATCACATCAGTATATTACACAGAACCAGGTATCACATAAGTATATTACACAGAACAACATATCACATCAGTATATTACACAGAACCAGGTATCACATCAGTATATTACACAGAACCAGGTATCACATAAGTATATTACACAGAACAACATATCACATCAGTATATTACACAGAACCAGGTATCACATCAGTATATTACACAGAACCAGGTATCACATCAGTATTTTACACAGAACCAGTTATCACATCATCAGTATATTACACCAAACCAGGTACCACATCAGTATATTACACAGAACCAGATATCACATCAGTATATTACACAGAACCAGGTATCACATCAGTATATTACACCGGACCAGGTATCACATCAGTATATTACACAGAACCAGATATCACATCAGTATATTACATAGAACCAGGTATCACATCAGTATATTACACAGAGTCAGGTATCACATCAGTATATTACATAGAACCAGGTATCACATCAGTATATTACACAGAACCAGGTATCACATCAGTATATTACACCAGACCAGGTATCACATCAGTATATTACACAGAACCAGATATCACATCAGTATATTACATAGAACCAGGTATCACATCAGTATATTACACAGAGCCAGGTATCACATCAGTATATTACATAGAACCAGATATCACATCAGTATACTACACAGAACCAGATATCACATCAGTATATTACACAGAGCCAGGTATCACATCAGTATATAACACAGAACCAGGTATCACATCAGTATATTACACAGAACAAGATATCACATCAGTATATTACACAGAACCAGGTATCACATCAGTATATTACACAGAACCAGGTATCACATAAGTATATTACACAGAACCAGGTATCACATCAGAATATTACACAGAACCAGGTATCACATCAGTATATTACATAGAACCAGGTATCATACCAGTATATTACACAGAACCAGATATCACATCAGTATATTACACAGAACCAGGTATCACATCAGTATATTACACAGAACCAGGTATCACATAAGGATATTACACAGAACAAGATATCACATCAGTATATTACACAGAACCAGGTATCACATCAGTATATTACACAGAACCAGGTATCATATCAGTATATTACACAGAACCAGGTATCACATCAGTATTTTACACAGAACCAGTTATCACATCATCAGTATATTACACCGAACCAGGTACCACATCAGTATATTACACAGAACCAGATATCACATCATCAGTATATTACACCGAACCAGGTACCACATCAGTATATTACACAGAACCAGATATCACATCAGTATATTACACAGAACCAGGTATCACATCAGTATATTACACAGAACCAGGTATCACATCAGTATATTACACAGGACCAGGTATCACATCAGCATATTACACAGAACCAGATATCACATCAGTATATTACACAGAACCAGGTATCACATCAGTATATTACACAGAACCAGGTATCACATCAGTATATTACACCGGACCAGGTATCACATCAGTATATTACACAGAACCAGTTATCACATCAGTATATTACATAGAATCAGGTATCACATCAGTATATTACACAGAGTCAGGTATCACATCAGTATATTACATAGAACCAGGTATCACATCAGTATATTACACAGAGCCAGGTATTACATCAGTATATTACATAGAACCAGATATCACATCAGTATATTACACAGAACCAGGTATTACATCAGTATATTACACAGAACCAGGTATTACATCAGTATATTACACAGAACCAGGTATCACATCAGTATTTTACACAGAACCAGGTACCAGGTATCACATCAGTATATTATACAGAGCCAGGTATCACATCAATATTTTACACAGAACCAGGTCTCACATCAGAATATTACACAGAACCAGGTATCACATCAGTATATTACACAGAACCAGGTATCACATCAGTATATTACATAGAACCAGGTATCATATCAGTATATTACACAGAACCAGGTATCACATCAGTATTTTACACAGAACCAGTTGTCACATCATCAGTATATTACACCGAACCAGGTACCACATCAGTATATTACACAGAACCAGATATCACATCAGTATATTACACAGAACCAGGTATCACATCATCAGTATATTACACCGAACCAGGTACCACATCAGTATATTACACAGAACCAGGTATCACATCAGTATATTACACAGAACCAGGTATCACATCAGTATATTACACAGAACCAGGTATCACATCAGTATATTACACAGGACCAGGTATCACATCAGCATATTACACAGAACCAGATATCACATCAGTATATTACACAGAACCAGGTATCACATCAGTATATTACACAGAACCAGGTATCACATCAGTATATTACACCGGACCAGGTATCACATCAGTATATTACACAGAACCAGTTATCACATCAGTATATTACATAGAACCAGGTATCACATCAGTATATTACACAGAGCCAGGTATTACATCAGTATATTACATAGAACCAGATATCACATCAGTATATTACACAGAACCAGGTATCACATCAGTATATTACACAGAACCAGGTATTACATCAGTATATTACACAGAACCAGGTATCACATCAGTATTTTACACAGAACCAGGTACCAGGTATCACATCAGTATATCATACAGAGCCAGGTATCACAACAATATTTTACACAGAACCAGGTCTCACATCAGAATATTACACAGAACCAGGTATCACATCAGTATATTACACAGAACCAGGTATCACATCAGTATATTACATAGAACCAGGTATCATATCAGTATATTACACAGAACCAGATATCACATCAGTATATTACACAGAACCAGGTATCACATCAGTATATTACACAGAACCAGGTATCACATAAGTATATTACACAGAACCAGGTATCACATAAGTATATTACACAGAACAAGATATAACACCAGTATATTACACAGAACCAGGTATCACATCAGTATATTACAAAGAACCAGGTATCACATAAGTATATTACACAGAACAAGATATCACATCAGTATATTACACAGAACCAGATATCACATCAGTATATTACACAGAACCAGGTATCATATCAGTATATTACACAGAACAAGATATCACATCAGTATATTACACAGAACCAGGTATCACATCAGAATATTACACAGAACCAGGTATCACATCAGTATATTACATAGAACCAGGTATCATATCAGTATATTACACAGAACCAGATATCACATCAGTATATTACACAGAACCAGGTATCACATCAGTATATTACACAGAACCAGGTATCACATAAGTATATTACACAGAACAAGATATCACATCAGTATATTACACAGAACCAGGTATCACATCAGTATATTACACAGAACCAGGTATCACATCAGTATATTACACAGAACCAGGTATCACATCGGTATATTACACCGGACCAGGTATCATATCAGTATATTACACAGAACCAGGTATCACATCAGTATTTTACACAGAACCAGTTATCACATCATCAGTATATTACACCGAACCAGGTACCACATCAGTATATTACACAGAACCAGATATCACATCAGTATATTACACAGAACCAGGTATCACATCAGTATATTACACAGAACCAGGTATCACATCAGTATATTACACAGAACCAGGTATCACATCAGTATATTACACAGAACCAGATATCACATCAGTATATTACATAGAACCAGGTATCACATCAGTATATTACACAGAGTCAGGTATCACATCAGTATATTACATAGAACCAGGTATCACATCAGTATATTACACAGAACCAGGTATCACATCAGTATATTACACCGGACCAGGTATCACATCAGTATATTACACAGAACCAGATATCACATCAGTATATTACATAGAACCAGGTATCACATCAGTATATTACACAGAGCCAGGTATCACATCAGTATATTACATAGAACCAGATATCACATCAGTATATTACATAGAACCAGGTATCACATCAGTATATTACACAGAGCCAGGTATCACATCAGTATATTACATAGAACCAGATATCACATCAGTATACTACACAGAACCAGATATCACATCAGTATATTACACAGAGCCAGGTATCACATCAGTATATAACACAGAACCAGGTATCACATCAGTATATTACACAGAACAAGATATCACATCAGTATATTACACAGAACCAGGTATCACATCAGTATATTACACAGAACCAGGTATCACATCAGTATATTACACAGAACCAGGTATCACATCAGAATATTACACAGAACCAGGTATCACATCAGTATATTACATAGAACCAGGTATCATACCAGTATATTACACAGAACCAGATATCACATCAGTATATTACACAGAACCAGGTATCACATCAGTATATTACACAGAACCAGGTATCACATAAGTATATTACACAGAACAAGATATCACATCAGTATATTACACAGAACCAGGTATCACATCAGTATATTACACCGGACCAGGTATCACATCAGTATATTACACAGAACCAGTTATCACATCAGTATATTACATAGAACCAGGTATCACATCAGTATATTACACAGAGTCAGGTATCACATCAGTATATTACATAGAACCAGGTATCACATCAGTATATTACACAGAACCAGGTATCATATCAGTATATTACACCGAACCAGGTACCACATCAGTATATTACACAGAACCAGATATCACATCAGTATATTACACAGAACCAGGTATCACATCATCAGTATATTACACCGAACCAGGTACCACATCAGTATATTACACAGAACCAGATATCACATCAGTATATTACACAGAACCAGGTATCACATCAGTATATTACACAGAACCAGGTATCACATCAGTATATTACACAGGACCAGGTATCACATCAGCATATTACACAGAACCAGATATCACATCAGTATATTACACAGAACCAGGTATCACATCAGTATATTACACAGAACCAGGTATCACATCAGTATATTACACCGGACCAGGTATCACATCAGTATATTACACAGAACCAGTTATCACATCAGTATATTACATAGAACCAGGTATCACATCAGTATATTACACAGAGTCAGGTATCACATCAGTATATTACATAGAACCAGGTATCACATCAGTATATTACACAGAGCCAGGTATTACATCAGTATATTACATAGAACCAGATATCACATCAGTATATTACACAGAACCAGGTATCACATCAGTATATTACACAGAACCAGGTATTACATCAGTATATTACACAGAACCAGGTATCACATCAGTATTTTACACAGAACCAGGTACCAGGTATCACATCAGTATATCATACAGAGCCAGGTATCACATCAATATTTTACACAGAACCAGGTCTCACATCAGAATATTACACAGAACCAGGTATCACATCAGTATATTACACAGAACCAGGTATCACATCAGTATATTACATAGAACCAGGTATCATATCAGTATATTACACAGAACCAGATATCACATCAGTATATTACACAGAACCAGGTATCACATCAGTATATTACACAGAACCAGGTATCACATAAGTATATTACACAGAACCAGGTATCACATAAGTATATTACACAGAACAAGATATAACACCAGTATATTACACAGAACCAGGTATCACATCAGTATATTACAAAGAACCAGGTATCACATAAGTATATTACACAGAACAAGATATCACATCAGTATATTACACAGAACCAGATATCACATCAGTATATTACACAGAACCAGGTATCATATCAGTATATTACACAGAACAAGATATCACATCAGTATATTACACAGAACCAGGTATCACATCAGAATATTACACAGAACCAGGTATCACATCAGTATATTACATAGAACCAGGTATCATATCAGTATATTACACAGAACCAGATATCACATCAGTATATTACACAGAACCAGGTATCACATCAGTATATTACACAGAACCAGGTATCACATAAGTATATTACACAGAACAAGATATCACATCAGTATATTACACAGAACCAGGTATCACATCAGTATATTACACAGAACCAGGTATCACATCAGTATATTACACAGAACCAGGTATCACATCGGTATATTACACCGGACCAGGTATCATATCAGTATATTACACAGAACCAGGTATCACATCAGTATTTTACACAGAACCAGTTATCACATCATCAGTATATTACACCGAACCAGGTACCACATCAGTATATTACACAGAACCAGATATCACATCAGTATATTACACAGAACCAGGTATCACATCAGTATATTACACAGAACCAGGTATCACATCAGTATATTACACAGAACCAGGTATCACATCAGTATATTACACAGAACCAGATATCACATCAGTATATTACATAGAACCAGGTATCACATCAGTATATTACACAGAGTCAGGTATCACATCAGTATATTACATAGAACCAGGTATCACATCAGTATATTACACAGAACCAGGTATCACATCAGTATATTACACCGGACCAGGTATCACATCAGTATATTACACAGAACCAGATATCACATCAGTATATTACATAGAACCAGGTATCACATCAGTATATTACACAGAGCCAGGTATCACATCAGTATATTACATAGAACCAGATATCACATCAGTATATTACATAGAACCAGGTATCACATCAGTATATTACACAGAGCCAGGTATCACATCAGTATATTACATAGAACCAGATATCACATCAGTATACTACACAGAACCAGATATCACATCAGTATATTACACAGAGCCAGGTATCACATCAGTATATAACACAGAACCAGGTATCACATCAGTATATTACACAGAACAAGATATCACATCAGTATATTACACAGAACCAGGTATCACATCAGTATATTACACAGAACCAGGTATCACATCAGTATATTACACAGAACCAGGTATCACATCAGAATATTACACAGAACCAGGTATCACATCAGTATATTACATAGAACCAGGTATCATACCAGTATATTACACAGAACCAGATATCACATCAGTATATTACACAGAACCAGGTATCACATCAGTATATTACACAGAACCAGGTATCACATAAGTATATTACACAGAACAAGATATCACATCAGTATATTACACAGAACCAGGTATCACATCAGTATATTACACAGAACCAGGTATCATATCAGTATATTACACAGAACCAGGTATCACATCAGTATTTTACACAGAACCAGTTATCACATCATCAGTATATTACACCGAACCAGGTACCACATCAGTATATTACACAGAACAAGATATCACATCAGTATATTACACAGAACCAGGTATCACATCATCAGTATATTACACCGAACCAGGTACCACATCAGTATATTACACAGAACCAGATATCACATCAGTATATTACACAGAACCAGGTATCACATCAGTATATTACACAGAACCAGGTATCACATCAGTATATTACACAGGACCAGGTATCACATCAGCATATTACACAGAACCAGATATCACATCAGTATATTACACAGAACCAGGTATCACATCAGTATATTACACAGAACCAGGTATCACATCAGTATTTTACACAGAACCAGGTACCAGGTATCACATCAGTATATTATACAGAGCCAGGTATCACATCAATATTTTACACAGAACCAGGTCTCACATCAGAATATTACACAGAACCAGGTATCACATCAGTATATTACACAGAACCAGGTATCATATCAGTATATTACACAGAACCAGGTATCACATCAGTATTTTACACAGAACCAGTTATCACATCATCAGTATATTACACCGAACCAGGTACCACATCAGTATATTACACAGAACCAGATATCACATCAGTATATTACACAGAACCAGGTATCACATCATCAGTATATTACACCGAACCAGGTACCACATCAGTATATTACACAGAACCAGATATCACATCAGTATATTACACAGAACCAGGTATCACATCAGTATATTACACAGAACCAGGTATCACATCAGTATATTACACAGGACCAGGTATCACATCAGCATATTACACAGAACCAGATATCACATCAGTATATTACACAGAACCAGGTATCACATCAGTATATTACACAGAACCAGGTATCACATCAGTATATTACACCGGACCAGGTATCACATCAGTATATTACACAGAACCAGTTATCACATCAGTATATTACATAGAACCAGGTATCACATCAGTATATTACACAGATTCAGGTATCACATCAGTATATTACATAGAACCAGGTATCACATCAGTATATTACACAGAGCCAGGTATTACATCAGTATATTACATAGAACCAGATATCACATCAGTATATTACACAGAACCAGGTATCACATCAGTATATTACACAGAACCAGGTATTACATCAGTATATTACACAGAACCAGGTATCACATCAGTATTTTACACAGAACCAGGTACCAGGTATCACATCAGTATATTATACAGAGCCAGGTATCACATCAATATTTTACACAGAACCAGGTCTCACATCAGAATATTACACAGAACCAGGTATCACATCAGTATATTACACAGAACCAGGTATCACATCAGTATATTACATAGAACCAGGTATCATATCAGTATATTACACAGAACCAGGTATCACATCAGTATTTTACACAGAACCAGTTATCACATCATCAGTATATTACACCGAACCAGGTACCACATCAGTATATTACACAGAACCAGATATCACATCAGTATATTACACAGAACCAGGTATCACATCATCAGTATATTACACCGAACCAGGTACCACATCAGTATATTACACAGAACCAGATATCACATCAGTATATTACACAGAACCAGGTATCACATCAGTATATTACACAGAACCAGGTATCACATCAGTATATTACACAGGACCAGGTATCACATCAGCATATTACACAGAACCAGATATCACATCAGTATATTACACAGAACCAGGTATCACATCAGTATATTACACAGAACCAGGTATCACATCAGTATATTACACCGGACCAGGTATCACATCAGTATATTACACAGAACCAGTTATCACATCAGTATATTACATAGAACCAGGTATCACATCAGTATATTACACAGAGTCAGGTATCACATCAGTATATTACATAGAACCAGGTATCACATCAGTATATTACACAGAGCCAGGTATTACATCAGTATATTACATAGAACCAGATATCACATCAGTATATTACACAGAACCAGGTATCACATCAGTATATTACACAGAACCAGGTATTACATCAGTATATTACACAGAACCAGGTATCACATCAGTATTTTACACAGAACCAGGTACCAGGTATCACATCAGTATATTATACAGAGCCAGGTATCACATCAATATTTTACACAGAACCAGGTCTCACATCAGAATATTACACAGAACCAGGTATCACATCAGTATATTACACAGAACCAGGTATCACATCAGTATATTACATAGAACCAGGTATCATATCAGTATTTTACACAGAACCAGATATCACATCAGTATATTACACAGAACCAGGTATCACATCAGTATATTACACAGAACCAGGTATCACATAAGTATATTACACAGAACCAGGTATCACATAAGTATATTACACAGAACCAGATATAACACCAGTATATTACACAGAACCAGGTATCACATCAGTATATTACAAAGAACCAGGTATCACATCAGTATATTACACAGAACAAGATATCACATCAGTATATTACACAGAACCAGATATCACATCAGTATATTACACAGAACCAGGTATCATATCAGTATATTACACAGAACAAGATATCACATCAGTATATTACACAGAACCAGGTATCACATCAGAATATTACACAGAACCAGGTATCACATCAGTATATTACATAGAACCAGGTATCATATCAGTATATTACACAGAACCAGATATCACATCAGTATATTACACAGAACCAGGTATCACATCAGTATATTACACAGAACCAGGTATCACATAAGTATATTACACAGAACAAGATATCACATCAGTATATTACACAGAACCAGGTATCACATCAGTATATTACACAGAACCAGGTATCACATCAGTATATTACACAGAACCAGGTATCACATCGGTATCTTACACCGGACCAGGTATCATATCAGTATATTACACAGAACCAGGTATCACATCAGTATTTTACACAGAACCAGTTATCACATCATCAGTATATTACACCGAACCAGGTACCACATCAGTATATTACACAGAACCAGATATCACATCAGTATATTACACAGAACCAGGTATCACATCAGTATATTACACAGAACCAGCTATCACATCAGTATATTACACCGGACCAGGTATCACATCAGTATATTACACAGAACCAGATATCACATCAGTATATTACATAGAACCAGGTATCACATCAGTATATTACACAGAGTCAGGTATCACATCAGTATATTACATAGAACCAGGTATCACATCAGTATATTACACAGAACCAGGTATCACATCAGTATATTACACCGGACCAGGTATCACATCAGTATATTACACAGAACCAGATATCACATCAGTATATTACATAGAACCAGGTATCACATCAGTATATTACACAGAGCCAGGTATCACATCAGTATATTACATAGAACCAGATATCACATCAGTATATTACACAGAACCAGATATCACATCAGTATATTACACAGAGCCAGGTATCACATCAGTATATAACACAGAACCAGGTATCACATCAGTATATTACACAGAACAAGATATCACATCAGTATATTACACAGAACCAGGTATCACATCAGTATATTACACAGAACCAGGTATCACATCAGTATATTACATAGAACCAGGTATCACATCAGAATATTACACAGAACCAGGTATCACATCAGTATATTACATAGAACCAGGTATCATATCAGTATATTACACAGAACCAGATATCACATCAGTATATTACACAGAACCAGGTATCACATCAGTATATTACACAGAACCAGGTATCACATCAGTATATTACACAGAACCAGGTATCACATCAGTATATTACACAGAACCAGGTATCACATCAGTATATTACACCGGATCAGGTATCACATCAGTATATTACACAGAACCAGATATCACATCAGTATATTACACAGAACCAGGTATCACATCAGTATATTACACAGAACCAGGTATCACATCAGTATATTACACCGGACCAGGTATCACATCAGTATATTACACAGAACCAGATATCACATCAGTATATTACATAGAACCAGGTATCACATCAGTATATTACACAGAGTCAGGTATCACATCAGTATATTACATAGAACCAGGTATCACATCAGTATATTACACAGAACCAGGTATCACATCAGTATATTACACCGGACCAGGTATCACATCAGTATATTACACAGAACCAGATATCACATCAGTATATTACACAGAACCAGGTATCACATCAGTGTATTACACAGAACCAGGTATCACATCAGTATATTACACCGGACTAGGTATCACATCAGTATTTTACACAGAACCAGATATCACATCAGTATATTACATAGAACCAGGTATCACATCAGTATATTACACAGAGCCAGGTATCACATCAGTATATTACATAGAACCAGATATCACATCAGTATATTACACAGAACCAGATATCACATCAGTATATTACACAGAGCCAGGTATCACATCAGTATATAACACAGAACCAGGTATCACATCAGTATATTACACAGAACAAGATATCACATCAGTATATTACACAGAACCAGGTATCACATCAGTATATTACACAGAACCAGGTATCATATCAGTATATTACACAGAACCAGATATCACATCAGTATATTACACAGAACCAGGTATCACATAAGTATATTACACAGAACAAGATATCACATCAGTATATTACACAGAACCAGGTATCACATCAGTATATTACACAGAACCAGGTATCACATCAGTATATTACACAGAACCAGGTATCACATCGGTATATTACACCGGACCAGGTATCATATCAGTATATTACACAGAACCAGGTATCACATCAGTATTTTACACAGAACCAGTTATCACATCATCAGTATATTACACCGAACCAGGTACCACATCAGTATATTACACAGAACCAGATATCACATCAGTATATTACACAGAACCAGGTATCACATCAGTATATTACACAGAACCAGGTATCACATCATCAGTATATTACACCGAACCAGGTACCACATCAGTATATTACACAGAACCAGATATCACATCAGTATATTACACAGAACTAGGTATCACATCAGTATATTACACCGGACCTGGTATCACATCAGCATATTACACAGAACCAGATATCACATCAGTATATTACACAGAACCAGGTATAACATCAGTATATTACACAGAACCAGGTATCACATCAGTATATTACACCGGACCAGGTATCACATCAGTATATTACACAGAACCAGGTATCACATCAGTATATTACATAGAACCAGGTATCACATCAGTATATTACACAGAGTCAGGTATCACATCAGTATATTACATAGAACCAGGTATCACATCAGTATATTACACAGAGCCAGGTATTACATCAGTATATTACATAGAACCAGATATCACATCAGTATATTACACAGAGCCAGGTATTACATCAGTATATTACATAGAACCAGATATCACATCAGTATATTACACAGAACCAGATATCACATCAGTATATTACACAGAGCCAGGTATCACATCAGTATATAACACAGAACCAGGTATCACATCAGTATATTACTCAGAACCAGGTATCACACCAGTATTAGAGATGAGCGAGCACCGTTCGATCGAATACATATTTGATTGAATATCAGGCCGTTTGAGGTATTCGATTCCAATCGAATACCACGAGGCAAACGCAGTAAAAATTTGTATCCCCCTCCCACCTTCCCTGGCGCGTTTTTTGCACCAATAACTGCGCAGGGGAGATGGGACAGGAACTACGACAACAGAGGCAGTGAAAAAATTGGAAAAAGGAAAAAAAAGGCGGCGGAAATCAGGTGACCTCCACTTTAGACGAATGGTGGATTTAACATTCGATTAATTTGAGACTGTGAACTATGTGACTGTGAGACAGGGACAGATCTACAGGGAGGGTTAGCTAGGGATTACCTTTATTTAGGGGGGAATGTTACTCACCCAGCTCTTTGTGGCTCTATCTGGTCGGGATCCCTGTCAGCTTGCGATATGCGCAAGCTGACTTTTTCCCATAGGAATGCATTCACCAGCGTTGATTGGCCAGCGTACAGCTTTCAGCCAATCAATGCTGGTTCTGCTGGAGGAGGCGGAGTACTGACACAGTACTGCTACACGGAGAAGTAGCAGAGCTCAATATCACATCAGTATATTACACAGAACCAGGTATCACATCAGTATATTACACAGAACCAGATATTACATCAGTATATTACATAGAGCCAGGTATCACATCAGTATATAATACAACACCAGGTATCTCATTAGTATATTGTTGGTAAATAACATGGCTTCATGACTGTCAAGAATTTTTGTTTACATACTATATTAATCTGCTCTTGGCTGCAACATTATTTCAGATAATTGGAGGGTGCTGATGAAGCCAGGTCTGTCATCTCTCTATGTAAACACACAGCTAATCCTGAGTCCATTGTGTATATGCAGTTGCATATTATTTGATCTTTAATTCAAATTGGCAGTTTGCCAATTTTAAACATGCCAAGAAAAAGAAGATCTAATTTGCTGCAAAATTCTAAAATAACGAGAGCTATGAAGTTAGCCAGAAGGCAACAGAATTCTCCTCAAACAGAGTTGAGGGGGATCATCGATGCCAACAGCACACTCATTATACTGTATGTCGTCCCAGCGAGCTGCTGAGATGCTGGAGCAATTAAAGTCATGGTGCAAGAAACAAATTCAGCGGCAGGCCAGCTTGAGAGCTGTTGAAAGACCGGAGCAGGCAAATCATCAACGTCAACAACACTCTCATTATATGGTGCCCCAGCGAGCTGATGATATGCTGGAACAATCGCAGGCACAGTGCGAGGAACGAGTTCAGCGGCAGGCCAGCTTGACAGCTTCCGAAACGCCAGAGCAGGCGGATCATCAACACCAACAACACACTCAATATATGGTGTCCTAGCCTGCTGCTGAGTTGCCGGAACAATCACAGGCATGGTGTGAGGAACAAGTTCAGCAGCAGGACATTGATCAGCTGCCGTTATTGATCCATCTGCTCTAGCATTTCGGCAGCTCTCAAGCCGAAATGCTAGAGCAGGTGGATCAATGACGGCAGCAATTTGCTGAATATAGGTGGATCATTGATGCCAACAACATGCAGACGAAGTTGTGGGCAGAGGCTAGTAGAATATAATGGGAGTACAGCTGGTTATTGGAAAAAGTTAAGTGGGGGGTCTTCTCCAAGGGATGGTCTTCTGGCGAGGTTTCACTGTATTTCTTAGTTGAAAAGGAATCTAGAATTGTGAGTATGATGCTGAGCAGCCCCAAATGGAGGTAATACATGAGAAGGGCTACTCTGTGCAGCACCATGTATGTCAAACCTTTGGGTCAAACTGTCTAAACCCAAAATGAAACAAATCGTCAGATGATGTCCATTTTCTAAAAAAACATCATAGTACTGTACACAGGCTGTAGTCACTGACCTAGATGTCTTTGTAGCTTATTTGACAACACAAAAATAGGCACATATCCATAAAAAATATAACCTTCCCATATCTTCTTTGGAATATGAAAGAAAACCACAACTCATGAATATGCTTGGTTTGGCCAACGGGTGCATGTGTTTTCATGGGCAGAGGGAGGTAAACCACTCCAAGACACTTATCTCCCACCAAGTATGTGAGCCCACTTCCCAACAGTGCCCATAGGCAACTCATTCCCTAAATGTAAATTGTATGACATTCCATAAAATTATGGGAAGAATATGCAAATCTGTCTTCCATGATGTAATTAGGAAGTCAGGTGCCTCAGTGTTGCAAACCAATAGAGGGCACTCACTGGAAAGTGCAAGCCTGTCTCCCCTGATGTAATTAGGAGGACAGAATATCAGTGATATAGCCCAATAAAGGCTGCTCCCTTTAACATCATGTTTGACCTTCCAAGAGGCCTTTGTTTTGCAATGATGCTGGGATTATTACCAGGTATAGTTTCTCAATCAAGGACGGCCGTTTCAATGTTATCTCGTCAGCTCGATGTAGAGAAGACTAACCTGGTAGAGGTGAGAGGCTTAGACAGGGTAAAGGGGGTATGGTCACTCCTTGGGGAGAGACCACCATATAGGTGTGTGGAGACTTATTAAGCCTTTAGCACTCCACTTTGCAAGGGACTATGGGAAGAATATCACTGAGATTCTGTCTTCCTAATTACATCAGGGAAGACAGGCTTGCACATTCTCAGTCAGCGCCCTCTATTGGTTTGCAACACTGAGGCACCTGACTTCCTAATTACATCATGGAAGACAGATTTGCATATTCTTCCCATAGTCCCTTGCAAAGTGGAGTGCTAAAGGCTTAATAAGTCTCCACACACCTATATGGTGGTCTCTCCCCAAGGAGTGACGATACCCCCCATGCCATAAAATATAATAGTGAGAAACCCCAATAATTGGTAAAAATTATTGGTTGAGGGAACCATACCTACCCAAGCATTGGCACAATGTAGACCACAATAAATGGCATAGTTGTCTAGAAATGCTGCCCGTTCTGTGTCTGTTAAGTATTATGGAATTTGTTTGAGAGGGCACCTAATTTTTTTTCTAAGGTCATGGCTTTGGCAGGAGCAAATAGACATTACATTTATTAATGTTTGTTCAGGTTTTGTGCAGTAAAAGATGGTGCGCCTTCTGACAGGCTAGACCTGTTATACAGGTTTTCTTCCAGTTCACAAGTGCCGCACAACTTTTTAAGAAATATTTCTGGAAGCTGCCACTTTCTACAGAAAACAGCGATGGCAATCTCTCCATCTAACTGTATCGTGACATGTAAGATTGCAGCGGAAATAACCAGATTTGGATGAACTAATTTATACAATGTGTTTGATTTGGGTCAAATTTGACAACATGTTGATATGTAAGGTCATCTATAGCTCCACTTTGCGAAAAAGTGGCTTTTTTGTGTTGCAGTTTTTATTGTGTTTTTTTGAGCCAAAGCCAAGAGTAGTTACAAAAGGAATAGCAAATATATAGGAGGTTCTTATACGTCTCACTTCTGCTCAATACGCTAGTGGCTTTGGTTCAAAAAATTGCAGCAAAATCTGCAATCAAAAAAAGCTTCTTTTCCGTAATGTGGGGCCTTAGCCTTAAAGGGATTGCGCAGAGTTAGGAAATGAACGCCACACTTGTTTATAGAATGGGGGAATTTTATTAAGATTGATGTTCTGCCTTAATCTATTTCCCGCTGGAGATAACTGCGTACTCCAGTCGCTTAATAATTTTGATGCAATCCCCTATGGTCTGGTTCACATCTGCGTTCAGGTCATTTCGTTCCATTCTCTGCATTTTTTGTACAGAAACCGAGCGGAAGCCACACGGACCCCATTATCGTCTATGGGGTCCGAGGGTTTTCAAAGGTAACTGCTAGAGATGAGCGAGTAGTGTTTGATCGGTATTCGAAATACTCGTACTCGATCGAACACTACTAGCTGTTCGAAGTTTAAGGTTCGATACAGAACCAGCGTTAATTGGCAGAATGCTATACATTGCCAATCAACCCTGGTTCTTCTCTTACCTTTCCGAAGTCTTTTCCGCGCTGCATCCCCGCGGCGTCTTCCGGGTGGAATTCACTCTGCCTAGGCATCCGGCCTAGGCAGAGCCGACTGCGCGGATGCCTAGGCAGAGTGAATTCCACCCGGAAGAGGACACGGGGACCCTGCACCGGGAGAAGACTTCAAGCAGAATCCAGCCTGACCGTCACTCATGGACTTGGTAACTATGATTTTATCGAATGTTGCCTACCCCTGAAATGAACATTTCTCCCCATAGACTATAATAGGGTTCGAAATCCGTTCGAACAGTTGAACAGTGTGAGGCTGTTCGAATCGGATTTCGAACCTTGGACACTTTAGTGTTCGCTCATCTCTAGTAACTGCTTTTTTAGGCGGACTAACTTTCCATTTGGCAGGTCCCCAAGTGGACTCTCGAAACGGAAACACATGCGCAGATGTGAACCGGGCCTAAGCCAGAACTGAAATCTAAACTAGTCTCCTGACTGGTGCTGATTTCAGGTATAACTAAGATCAGTTATAGTAAATTTGCCAGGCTGAGATGTCCCAGCCCAAGCCCACCTTGGTCCTATCCATGGTCTATCCACTTTCGAAAAAAATGGGAAGTTGAGTTCAGAAGGAATAATGTGGCATATCTCTCTAAGGGCCGCGAGCCACATTTACACCCATCTACACAAACTAGAGTAGACGGGCTAGAAAATTTCCACCAATGTGTCTAGAATTGAAGCTCAGCTACATTGATGTGAAGGGGGCTAACGCTAGGTTCACACTAGCGTTCACCTCTCCGTTCTGAGCTTTCCGTCTTCTGCATGCCAGAAGTCAGAAAGCTCAGACCGGGTCCGGCCATGAGCGGCGGTGAGCGTTTTATGCTCTCCGCCGCGAAACCGGATTTTTTTATCTGGACACAGAGTACTGCATGTCGGATTAGATAACCCGGTTTCGCGGCGGAGAGCATAAAACGCTCACCGCCGCTCACGGCCGGACATCTCTCTCACCCATTCAAATGAATGGGTGAGAGAGACTCCTGCAGGTTTCCGTCTCTTGCCTCTGTTTTAGGCAGGAAACGGAAACCTGCATAACGGAGTTCACAACGCAGATGTGAACGAGCCCTAAGCTGTAATATCGCACTCATCTAAAGATCATCAAACCTGTTTGTATTGAACCAAACTTGTCATGAATTTTCCAAAAATCTTGATTTTGGCCAAACCCAAGATTTTTGGGGTTCACCATTAGGGTTGAGCCGATCTTGAAATTTCAAGATCGTTTTTAAAATCCGATTTTCAATCATTTTCCAGCCGATCCCGATCGTAAAATTTGCTCGATCGCCGATCGGTATCCGATCTTTCCCGATCACTCAACCCTATCAATGATAGGGTTGAACCGTTCATGAGATAACCTCCGACCTCAATTCTGCTGGAAAAGATTGGGATCTGAATTTCGATCGCGATTTTGAAATTTACTCAATTGCCTATCGGAATCCGATCTTTTCCGATCCCGATCGCTCAACCTTATTCACCATATATAAATCTAGAGCATCTTCTCCTATGTCCAGGCTGTGACATAATAATGATGACCCCATTTGGAACTAACTTTGAAATCTAATCATAGTGATGTCATCCCCGTGATGATGTCATCTCTGTTTGCTGATTTAAAACCTTATATTTAGCATTTTTGCATATGGTTTGATCGGACACCTAATGCCACATCTATCAATCAGACTGGATACCTTTAGCACCTCATATAGAGAGGATAGTCACTTGGGGTTAATGTACTTTAATCAAATGCATTTCCCTCATTTAGACGCCAGATATCAACATTTTGTCTAAAACAAACAGTATTTTTGAATGTTTTTTTCTTTTTTCGAGTGGAATTTTAAAATGTGCTTGAAAACCTATTTAAAAGGCAATTTACAGAGTGATACAAATGTACCAAACGTGATGGATAATAAAATGAATTCATCCATTTATGGCTGCTTTATAAAATGGAATTGTAACATTTTCAGACTCGCGTAAAGGAATGAAAAACTTTCCCAACAAAGACCCATCAGAAAATAATGTCTGTCTATGGAATGAATACTGAGGGGAGTAAAGGGTTACTCTTGTAACAACAAAATATCAGTATTAAGCTGAATAGTCTATGTCTAGCTACAGCCACCAGTCCCGTAGATCTTAAATGGAGAGGTAGCAAGCATGCTTGACCTACGTTCCATTAAAATGGGGGATAAAGGAGCCCCATTCTGTAATTCAGGCTTAAAGGGATTGCCTAGTTTGTAAAACACCCTCTCCACATGCTATATAGGGTAGGTCCATACAATAGAGTGGTGTTTCTCACTTGGAATCCTTCTATGGGCCGTCCTTGTGTTACATGGGTAACCATTCATCTAAACGACCCCTGTGTAATACAACATTCCCTCTGTAGGGGGCAGATGCAAGAGCCATGTTTGGTTGTTTGTAAATTACCCCGATGAAGGCATCTATTTGCTCGTGCTCTTGCCAGTCACAGAGTGTGATAGCAGAAGCCATATTTTAAGGGTGTGTCTGAACAAGGACAAAAAGATCAAGACACATATTGTCCCTTTTAGAAAAACTCCTGCAGGACTTTGGGCCAATAAATTAATAGGGTGGATTCAATGTATCTTGTATGCAGTTTCCAGGTGTGCAAGGCATAAAAAGTTTCACATTTTTTGGGAAAATTAGGTTTACGGGCTAAAAATTTTTAGCACTGCCTTGCCACTTTCCTGAGAATGGTGTATGGTGAGGGCCAGAGGTAGATGTCCTTGGCCCTACCAGATTTAATATCTTTAACTGTAGGTTCACACCTGTAATTGGGTTTCCATTCTTCTAGTCCACTTGGGGACCTGTAAAACAGGGACTCAGTTTGCTTAAAAAGCATTTGCCCATGGAAACCCATGGACCCTATAGACTATAATAAGGTCTGCCGGGCTTCCGCTCGAAAAATTCAGAGTGAAGAATCCTGCTCCTCTCCGCCTTTCTCAAGCAGATTTGGGGATGGAATCTTGGAATTGGAATTCAAGCGCTTGTGCTTGTGTGAACCCGGCCTTAGATATGAGCTGGCTTACTTTTCCTTCCAGGAGGGTGAGCATCACTTATCATAAATGTGGCGCACCCTCTGCCTGCTCATGGGTTAGTAAAGACTAGCAGTAATAACTAGAGATAAGTGAGTAGTACTCGATCGAGTAGGTGTTCGATCGAATACTTCGGTATTTGAAATACTCGTACTCGATCGAACACTACTAGCTGTTCGAAGTTAAGATTTGATGCAGAACCAGCATTGACTGGCAGAATGCTATACATTGCCAATCAACGCTGGTTCTTCTCTTACCTTTAGAAGTCTTCTCCCTGCGCAGTGTCCCTGTGGTGTCTTCTGGCTCTGAATTCACTCTGCCAGGCATCCGGCCTGGGCAGAGCTGACTGCGCATGTCCGCTTGTAGTGCAGACATGCGCAGTCGGCTCTGCCCAGGCCCGATGCCTAGTAGAGTGAATTCAAGGCCGGAAGAGGACGCGGGAATGCTGCGCAGGGAGAAGAATCCAGCCCGACCCTCACTCATGGACTTGGTAAGTAGAATTTGATCGAATTTTGCGTACTCCTGAAACGAGCATTTCCCCCCATAGACTATAACGGGGCTCGAAACCCGTTCGAACAATCGAACAGTGTGCGGCTGTTCGAATCGGATTTCAAACCCCGAACATTTTAGTGTTCGCTCATCTCTAGTAATAATGCCAGACTTCATAAATATGCCCCATATTGTCCAGCTTTTAGGCAGTGCAAAGTTAGACTAGACGTTCCAAAAATTGGATGTTGTCTGAAGATCTGGTGCACTTTCGGGCTCCTTAGTCTAACTTTAAACTAGGCATTCTTTGGCTTAGTTTTTTTGTCGAGAGTAGTCTGTCTCAAGATTTTGGGTCTATCGGCCACTAAACTAAAGAGCACAACGGTTGATGTCTTGTCTCTCTTAAAGTTGACTTAGAGATTTAGTAGGATGGAAGTGAGTGAGATAAGATCTCAAAAGTTTTATAACATACTTCTGGCAGTAAGTGTTACTCCATAGGATCACAAAAACACTGTACCAGACAGAACGGATAAGGACCTTCAATGTAAAACTCTGCAAAGAGGCTATACACTCACCGGCCACTTTATTAGGTACACCATGCTAGTAACGGGTTGGACCCCCTTTTGCCTTCAGAACTGCCTCAATTCTTCGTGGCATAGATACAACAAGGTGCTGGAAGCATTCCTCAGAGATTTTGGTCCATATTGACATGATGGCATCACACAGTTGCCGCAGATTTGTCGGCTGCACATCCATGATGCGAATCTCCCGTTCCACCACATCCCAAAGATGCTCTATTGGATTGAGATCTGGTGACTGTGGAGGCCATTGGAGTACAGTGAACTCATTGTCATGTTCAAGAAACCAGTCTGAGATGATTCCAGCTTTATGACATGGCATTGCATTATCCTGCTGAAAGTAGCCATCAGATGTTGGGTACATTGTGGTCATAAAGGGATGGACATGGTCAGCAACAATACTCAGGTAGGCTTTGGCGTTGCAACGATGCTCAATTGGTACCAAGGGGCCCAAAGAGTGCCAAGAAAATATTCCCCACACCATGACACCACCACCACCAGCCTGAACCGTTGATACAAGGCAGGATGGATCCATGCTTTCATGTTGTTGACGCCAAATTCTGACCCTACCATCCGAATGTCGCAGCAGAAATCGAGACTCATCAGACCAGGCAACGTTTTTCCAATCTTCAATAGTCCAATTTCGATGAGCTTGTGTAAATTGTAGCCTCAGTTTCCTGTTCTTAGCTGAAAGGAGTGGCACCCGGTGTGGTCTTCTGCTGCTGTAGCCCATCTGCCTCAAAGTTGGACGTACTGTGCGTTCAGAGATGCTCTTCTGGCTACCTTGGTTGTAACGGGTGGCTATTTGAGTCACTGTTGCCTTTCTATCAGCTCGAACCAGTCTGGCCATTCTCCTCTGACCTCTGGCATCAACAACGCATTTCCGCCCACAGAACTGCCGCTCACTGGATGTTTTTTCTTTTTCGGACCATTCTCTGTAAACCCTAGAGATGGTTGTGCGTGAAAATCCCAGTAGCTCAGCAGTTTCTGAAATACTCAGACCAGCCCTTCTGGCACCAACAACCATGCCACGTTCAAAGGCACTCAAATCACCTTTCTTCCCCATACTGATGCTCGGTTTGAACTGCAGGAGATTGTCTTGACCATGTCTACATGCCTAAATGCACTGAGTTGCCGCCATGTGATTGGCTGATTAGAAATTAAGTGTTAACGAGCAGTTGGACAGGTGTACCTAATAAAGTGGCCGGTGAGTGTAGGTTTCCCTAAAATGGAGGTGCCTGGCTTCTGTGTACTGCCATACAGTCTCCGTTGGGTGCCAAGATACTGTAACATATTTATCAAGAAGTTTATTGGAATTCCAACACTTTTCTGTCTACATTTATGCCAAAATCTATTGTGTACAGCATTTGTGACTTATCTATAAACAATGTGCACCAAAAAGAACAGAAAAATACGACTGGCACTGAAAAATGTGTCCCAGAATGGGCGAGGTTTGGAAGTGTCTCAACTTTCCGACCCATCCCTGAAACAGAAAAGAACAAATATGGCGCAGATTTTCATGGGCAAAGCAGAACAGTTTCAAGTGATGTAAAGTTATGAATTTATGACAATTTACTTTGTGCACCATAAATTCCTGTTGTGGGCCACATATTTGTCTCCTCAGTAAGCAAAATGATTTGGGTCTGCTTACGTTAGGTTCACACTAGCGTTCGGGCGAGTCCACCCAAGACCCTGCTTAAATTGGCAGAGAGAAAAGTCTTTAAGCGGAATCTTGGGCGGAAACCTTTGGGGCCCCATTATAGTCTATGGTGTTTGTGGGTTTCTGAGAGTAACCGCTTTTTAGGTGGACCAAGCACTAGTGTGAACCAAGACTTATGTAGAGCCAAAAATTGTAGGGTTTTTGATGTATGTTCCGAATATTTGTTCCTCACAGTTTTTTGTCTATATCTTTTGTGAATATATATGTACCTATCTGCCCACACGTAACCTCAGATCCTCCAATGACCTCCTACTCCTCTCTGCTCTAATCCGCTCTTCACACAACCGTCTCCAAGACTTCTCTTGTGGATCCCCATACTCTGGATCTCCTTACCATGACACATAAGACTGACCCCCACAATCACAGGATTCAAGAAGGCCCTGAAGACTCACCTATTCAGGAAGGCCTACAACCTCCAATAACACTACTGTCACCACACCACCATCTGAACAGTCTCTCCCCTCTCCTTCTGTCTCTAATCCTCTTCCCTCATAGAATGTAAGCCCTTTTTGGGCAGTGCAAAAAAATCTAAGAAAAACGCCACTTGCATATATTTACATATATTTTTAAAATATGGATCTAGAGGTTCAATATACTTGAATGGGGGCCACCATTTTTATTTAGATCCAATGGTGGCCAATGTTGATGATGTGGCCACAATCCCTCTATATCTATTCTCATAGTGTCAGGCACTGGTTTATAACTATCGGGCACATATAGTCTAGCCGACAACTGCTCCACTATAAACTCCTTTGTCGTATTCAGTTCTTTTTGGATTTGCCTTCCCCCTCTAGAGCCATCTGATCTGTACACAGTAACCTCCTACATATTAATAATGACAAGGTCAGCACATTTGGCAGGAGCCTGGCTGTGTCCCATTGCTTACATGGGATATTCTGTGCTGGAGTTCAGATGACTATTTTTAATTTTACATTGGGCACGAGGGACATAATAAATTCCGAATTTTTATCTAAAATGGAAAAGTTCAACTTTTTTTCATTTGTTTAAAAATAATTTTGAACAATTTTTCAGCGATTTTTGTTTGCAGGAGAGCAGTCGGTGCATAGTTATAGGGATTGCAGTGGCTTGTTACAGAGCTGGGATAGCTGACCAGACTGATATATAGAGATGAATAGCTTAGAATGAGGCAGACTTGTTACAGTTTTTGGGGTTCCCCATCCCCAAATCTTCTAAGAGACCCTCAGAGTATAATAATTGGAGTTCCAGGGGTGGTACTCACCCGATATTAACCTTCCCTCACCTCTCTTGTGCTTCCAGCCCAATGCAGGTTCCCTGCCATCTTGAGTCCTCTTTGGGCTTTGTACAACCTCTTCTGTGACATCACAGGTCCTAAGGGACTACTGGGAGCTGTGATTGGGCTTTGGTGGTCACATGGGGTCTGCCACCATTATATGCTGCTTTGATACAACAACTTTATTCCAAAACAAAACTGGTGGTCAAACCTTGCAAATATTTGTGAGAAGAATCTCGGGAGCTCACACATCTCTACTGATATATAGTTTTGTGGGGAAAGACATATTTTTTTGCTTAAATCCCTCATTTTTATATGCAGATCTTTGGAAAGTCAACTGGCCCCAGCTGTCCGCAGCCAAACCACATTATTGATGAGTCCAACATGTCTAACCTGTAGGGTTGAGCGATAAGGATCAGGAAAGATCGGATCCCGATCGGCGATCGAGTAAATTTCAAGATCGGGATTGGCTGGAAAATGATTGAAAATCCGATTTTACAAAACGATCCTGAAATCTCAAGATCAGCTCAACCCTACTCCTTAAACATAAAGTAACTAGGGTTGAGTGATCGGGGAAAGATCGGATCCCGATCGGCGATCGAGCAAGTTTCACGATCGCGATCGGTTGGAAAATGATTGAAAACTAGATTTTAAAAACGATCCTGAAATCTCAAGATTGGCTCAACCCTACTAACCTGATAACCCCCCACCCCCCCATACTCTCTCCCTCAACTCCAACTCCCCCCCACACACACACACACACTTTACTAGCTTTGGCAATGCCAAATATCCATTCGGACGTGCCAATAAAGCCTATTTGATTTGATTTGATATAATTCCAGCCTTGAGCCCCTGTATGTATGGTTTGTACACAGTACCATTTCTATAGCCCTATATGCTGGCAGTAATTCTCAATATCTTCCCTTATTCTGTATATGGACCCTGCACAGAACCACTTCTCTAGTGATGTGCGCTGGGTGTAATTTTCAGTATCTGTCTTTATTCTGTACTGTGTATTTGAATGGTGTACAGTAAAACGTCTCTTGTCCACTATATATGTACAGTATAGTGTAATTCTCATTATTTTCTCTTATTCAGTGATATTATATGAGGCAACATGTCCCTTTTCGCCTCAGGCAGCACAGCTCAGACCATACAGTCACAACCACAGCACTTGTGCACCAAGGCACCAGGGGAAACACATATGATGTTTATTACAGGGGTCTGTCTGATGAATTTTGAATTTAACCATTTGCATTGTGCTCTTACACATAGACCTGTCAGCCATACAGACATATGAAAGTTTAACATCCCTGAAACATAAACTGCAGTAATGTGGAATTCACCTCGACATTAGGAAATAGACTGAAAGGTTTAAGCATTGTGATAAAAAATGAAGCTGGTGACCCTTGGGAAAAGCAAAGATCATTTATCTATTCTAGACTGTTTCTTTAACCAGAGAAGGTAAACCTTTACGTATATAATATGTAAATATTTGCATAGGATGTATATAGAAATTCGGAATTAGCAAAAAATTAACATTAGGGAATCCTACAAAGACCTTATATAAGCCGGCTCTGAGTCCGATACCAAATGATTTTAGTGAGATATAATTGCTCAAAGTTTACTAAACTACTACTAAAAGCTTACATCAAAGAACGCGAGGTAGACAGGCTTATACTCAGAAGACGGCGAATGTCCTCCATTAAACATTGTAAAATTAATGGATACAAAATAGGAGATTTATTACGGAAATGTAATGGTCGGTTTTACTGAAGTCAGCGCTAAAATAATTTGCACCAAATTTTTACAATATTGCACAAGGTTTGATACATTTGTCACATCTTGAAGTGTCCTGATAGGTTACTCCACTTTCTAGACCAATCCTACTGGAGTGAGATTGCTTTAAGTTTTTGTAAGCTTTTAAGAAGGGTCTGTTTTAAGTGTTTTTGTACTAAGAGAGTGTATGTAAGCTGTATATGTGTGCTATAAGAGTATGTGTGTACTGTGAGGGTACATATGTGTCGTGTTGTGTAGTATTCTTCTACTACCCTGGATATAGAGACACTGCACAGTACCACTACCCTTGTCCTCTATATTCAGACACTGAACAGTACTGCTACCCTTGACCTGTATATTTAGACACTGCATAGTACCATTACTCTTGTCCTGTATATTCAGACACTGCACAGTACCACTACTCTTGTCCTGTATATTCAGACACTGCACAGTACCACTACCCTTGACCTATATATTTAGACACTGCATAGTACCACTACCCTTGTCCTGTATATTCAGACACTGCTTAGTACCACTACCCTTTTCCTGTATATTCAGACACTGCACAGTACCACTATTCTTGTCCTGTATATTCAGACACTGCACAGTACTACTACCCTTGTCCTGTATATTCAGACACTACACAGTACCACTACCCTTGTCCTGTATATTCAGACACTGCACAGTACCACTACCCTTGTCCTGTATACTATAACACTGCACAGTACCACTACCCTTGTCCTGTATATTCAGACACCACACAGTACCACTACCCTTGTCCTGTATATTCAGACACTGCACAGTACCACTATCCTTGTCCTGTATATTCAGATACTGCACAGTACCACTACCCTTGTCCTGTATATTCAGACACTACACAGTACCACTACCCTTGTCCTGTATATTCAGACACTGCACAGTACCACTACCCTTTTCCTGTATATTCAGACACTGCACAGTACCACTACCCTTGTCCTGTATATTCAGACACTGCACAGTACCACTATCCTTGTCCTGTATATTCAGACACTGCACAGTACCACTACCCTTGTCCTGTATATTCAGACACTGCACAGTACTACTACCCTTGTCCTGTATATTCAGACACTGCACAGTACCACTACCCTTGTCCTGTATATTCAGACACTGCACAGTACCACTATTCTTGTCCTGTATATTCAGACACTGCACAGTACCACTACCCTTGTCCTGTATAGTCAGACACTACACAGTACCACTACCCTTGTCCTGTATATTCAGACACTGCACAGTACCACTACCCTTCTCCTGTATATTCAGACACTACACAGTACCACTACCCTTGTCCTGTATATTCAGACACTGCACAGTACCACTATTCTTGTCCTGTATATTCAGACACTGCAAAGTACCGCTACTCTTGTACTGTATACTATAACACTGCTCAGTACCACTACTCTTGTCCTGTATACTATAACACTGCAGAGAACCACTACCCTTGTCCTGTATATTCAGACACTGCACAGTACCACTACCCTTGTCCTGTATACTATAACACTGCACAGTATCACTACCCTTGTCCTGTATATTCAGACACTGCACAGTACCACTACCCTTGTCCTGTATACTATAACACTGCACAGTACCACTACCCTTGTCCTGTATATTCAGACACTGCACAGTACCACTACTCTTGTCCTGTATATTCAGACACTGCACAGTACCACTACTCTTGTCCTGTATATTCAGACACTGCACAGTACCACTACCCTTGTCCTGTATATTTAGACACTGCACAGTACCACTACCCTTGTCCTGTATATTCAGACACTGCACAGTACCACTACCCTTGTCCTGTATATTCAGACACTGCACAGTACTACTACCCTTGTCCTGTATATTCAGACACTACACAGTACCACTACCCTTGTCCTGTATATTCAGACACTGCACAGTACCACTACCCTTGTCCTGTATACTATAACACTGCACAGTACCACTACCCTTGTCCTGTATATTCAGACACCACACAGTACCACTACCCTTGTCCTGTATATTCAGACACTGCACAGTACCACTATCCTTGTCCTGTATATTCAGATACTGCACAGTACCACTACCCTTGTCCTGTATATTCAGACACTACACAGTACCACTACCCTTGTCCTGTATATTCAGACACTGCACAGTACCACTACCCTTTTCCTGTATATTCAGACACTGCACAGTACCACTACCCTTGTCCTGTATATTCAGACACTGCACAGTACCACTATCCTTGTCCTGTATATTCAGACACTGCACAGTACCACTACCCTTGTCCTGTATATTCAGACACTGCACAGTACTACTACCCTTGTCCTGTATATTCAGACACTGCACAGTACCACTACCCTTGTCCTGTATATTCAGACACTGCACAGTACCACTATTCTTGTCCTGTATATTCAGACACTGCACAGTACCACTACCCTTGTCCTGTATAGTCAGACACTACACAGTACCACTACCCTTGTCCTGTATATTCAGACACTGCACAGTACCACTACCCTTCTCCTGTATATTCAGACACTACACAGTACCACTACCCTTGTCCTGTATATTCAGACACTGCACAGTACCACTATTCTTGTCCTGTATATTCAGACACTGCAAAGTACCGCTACTCTTGTACTGTATACTATAACACTGCTCAGTACCACTACTCTTGTCCTGTATACTATAACACTGCAGAGAACCACTACCCTTGTCCTGTATATTCAGACACTGCACAGTACCACTACCCTTGTCCTGTATACTATAACACTGCACAGTATCACTACCCTTGTCCTGTATATTCAGACACTGCACAGTACCACTACCCTTGTCCTGTATATTCAGACACTGCACAGTACCACTACCCTTGTCCTGTATACTATAACACTGCACAGTACCACTACCCTTGTCCTGTATATTCAGACACTGCACAGTACCACTACTCTTGTCCTGTATATTCAGACACTGCACAGTACCACTACTCTTGTCCTGTATATTCAGACACTGCACAGTACCACTACCCTTGTCCTGTATATTTAGACACTGCACAGTACCACTACCCTTGTCCTGTATATTCAGACACTGCACAGTACCACTACCCTTGTCCTGTATATTTAGACACTGCACAGTACCACTACCCTTGTCCTGTATATTTAGACACTGCACAGTACCACTACTCTTGTCCTGTATATTCAGACACTGCACAGTACCACTACCCTTGTCTTGTATATTCAGACACTGCACAGTACCACTACCCTTGTCTTGTATATTCAGACACTGCACAGTACCACTACTCTTGTCCTGTATATTCAGACACTGCACAGTACCACTACCCTTGTCCTGTATATTTAGACACTGCACAGTACCACTACTCTTGTCCTGTATATTCAGACACTGCACAGTACCACTACCCTTGTCCTGTATATTCAGACACTGCACAGTACCACTACCCTTGTCTTGTATATTCAGACACTGCACAATACCACTACTCTTGTCCTGTATATTCAGACACTGCACAGCACTACTACTCTGGTTCACATTGTGCTTAGGAACTGTGATTGGAGCGGCCACTACAAAAAATTTTAGTAAACCTAATGCCTGGTTCATACCTGTGTTCGGTGTTCTGTTTAGGGACTCCACTTGGGGACCCCTCGAACGGAACATTGAACGCATTAAAAAGCGGTGAGCTAAGAAACCACATCTACTCCATTGACTATAATGGGGTCCGTGTGTTTTCCATGTAGTGTCTGCACAAATCATGCAGAGAGAAAACACATGGGGCCCATGTGGTTTCTTAGCTAACTGCTTTTTAATGCGTTAAGTATTCCATTCTGTAGTCCCCAAGAAGACTCCCCGAATGGAATAAAGAATGCAGGTGTGAACCAGGCCTTAGGTTTAGTACAATGTTTTCTAGTGGCCGCTCCAATCACAGTTCCTAAGCACAGAGTGAACCATGTCTGGTTAAAGTCTGTTACCACCACTGGTGTCCCAGTACTGGGCAGGACAACTATGGCCGATCCTCCACATTATTAAATTGGTATTTTTTATTTTTATTTTTTTGCATTTGCTTTATTTCATAAAGAGGAACTCTAGCCAACCGGGATGTGGGTACAAGATTGCAGAATGCCCCAACTTCAGCTCCATCTGCATCCTCGGGACTAGGGTTGAGCGGATCTTGAGATTTAAAGATCGATTTTAAAATCCGATTTCCGATCATTTTCCAGCCGATCTCGATCCCGATCTCGATCGTGAAATTTGCTCAATCGTTGATCGGAATCCGATCTTTTCCGATCCCGAACCTCAACCCTATTCAATGCTTCTCTATGGGAAAAGTCACTTTTAGGGTTGAGCCGATCTTTAGATAACCTCCGATCTCAATCCTGCTGGAATTCCGATCTCAATCATGAAATTTACTCGATCGCCGATCGGAATCCGATCTTTTCCGATCCCGATCGCTCAACCCTACTCGTAATATACTGAGGCGAAGCAGGAAGCTATTAGTTTTCTGCTCCACCATTCAGGTTTTGACAAAAGCTTTCTTGTACTTGGCACACACATGCACGTTATAGCGCCTGCTGCATCGAGTCGGAGGCAAAGCGAGCAAGAACCTAGCTGCAGAGAGCTACGTAGGGAATGGGGCCTGGTAAGGGTAAGTTCACACGGTGAAAAATGAGGAGGAATTCTTATTCATTTTCTGTTTCAATAAGAGGGCATTCACACTACCATTGGATTCCGTCATCAGTGTCCGTGGCTATTGTCCGTACAGGGTTTTAGGAAAGGACACTAGCTGGTCCGTCTGAAATTTCCATTCCTTTCAGTGGGATTTTATCTTGTGTCCATTTACAACCATGTATGTTTTTTCAAGTGGGAAAAATATCCTACGTGCAGGACTTTTCTGGCCATTTGAAAAAAAACGGAAAGCAAGCGTCTATTATTTTTTTTAACATTGAAGTCTATGGGCAGCGGATTTATAACGGACAGTAACTGATAGCCATCAGATACTGTCATCAGATACTGTCTATTTGTGTCCATTTTTTGTGTGAACCTTACCTAAACAGTCCAATGGATGATTGATGGTTTCTATCTGATCGTAAACATTCAGTATTGTGTAAAACATTTGGGTAAGTGCGAAAAAAATGCTACTAAGTATGAAGAAAAGAGAAATGCAAATCCCATCAATATTTGGTGTGACCTTTGCCCTTTGCTTTCCATCAGTTCTCGGTACTTGCAGACAGTTTTTGAAGGAACTCGACAGGGAGGTTGTTCCCATTGCCATCTTGCAGAATTAAGCCCAGATCTTCTGTGGATGTAGGCTTGTCCAATCCGTCTGTCTCTTCATGTCATCCCAGACAGACTGAATGATGTTGAGATCAGGGCTCTGTGAGGGCCAGTGGCGTAACTAGGAATGGCGGGATCCCGAGGCGAACTTTTGACATGGGGGCCCCTCCCCCTGACTGACACCGACACTGAAGACCTCAACTGACCCCCTCCTACGCATTCCTGCGTGTTCTACAGTATTATGCCCCATAGTGGCTCCTGCACACAGTATTATACCCCATAATGGCCCCTGCACACAGTATTATGTCCCATAGTGGCCCCTGCACACAGTATTATCCCCCATAGTGGCCTCTGCACACAGTATTATCCCACATAGTGGCCCCTGCACACAGTATTATCCCCAATAGAGGCCCCTGCACACAGTATTATCCCCCATAGTGGCCCCTAGACACAGTATTATCCCCCATAGTGGCCCCTGCACACAATATTATCCCCCATAGTGGCCCCTGCACACAGTGTTATCCCCATAGTGGCCCCTGTACACAGTATTATGTCCCATAGTGGCCCCTGCACACAGTATTATGTCCCATAGTGGCCCCTGCACACAGTAGTATCCCCCATAGTGGCCCCTGCACACAGTATTATCCCCCATAGTGGCCCCTGCACACAGTAGTATCCCCCATAGTGGCCCCTGCACACAGTATTATCCCCCATAGTGGCCCCTGCACACAGTATTATCCCCCATAGTGGCCCCTGCACACAGTATTATCCCCCATAGTGGCCCCTGCACACAGTATTATCCCCCATAGTGGCCCCTGCACACAGTATTATGCCCCATAGTGGACACCCGTAAACAATTATTATACTCTGGGGTCTTTTCAGACCCCAGAGTATAATAATCGGAAACCCGGGGGAAGAAAAACATAAAAAACCACTGTTTCTTACCTGTCCCCCAGCTCCTACGCTGTCTTCTCTACTGCCATCCTTCTATGATGTTAGACGTCACATGACCTGGGACGCAGACCAGGTTCATGTGACGTCAGAGACGTCAGAAAAGACGTCAGGAAGGAGGCCTGGCAGGATCGTGGAGAGGTAAGTAACAGTGTTTTTTATGTTTCTTACCTCTCCCGGTCCGCCGATCATTATACTCGGGGGTCCAAAAAGACCCCCGAGTATAATGATAGCAGCAGTAGCGGCTGTCACCGGGCCCCTGATGTCCCGGGCCCTGTGGCATCTGCCTCTGCTGCTATGGTGGTAGTTACGCCACTGGTGAGGGCCATATCATCACTTCCAGGACTCCTCCTTCAAAGGGCAAAGGTCCCACCAAATATGGATGGAATAAGATTTCTCTTTTCTTGATTTGCTTGAACTATTAACCCTTCTTACTGTGCAGCATGGGTATATATGACCAGCTTTCTATCCTTACGGTAGTAGGGTTGTCCCATAGGGGCACAAGGTTTCCAGCGTATCCTATAGTCTTTGCACATGGAGACCACACAACTTCGTACTCTGCTCTATAGGTTTCATGTACAACTCATAGAGAACATTCTCTCTCTGCGATAGTTTTTCTATAATGATCCAAACAAAGGGACACCAAAGGTTTATGGTTAGTGACCTGGAGACATAACAAAAAAAGTTGGACATGGTTAATTGGCTATGGCTGTAATTGAAGCAAACAGGAGCCCTGACTTAATAGACCTTCAACAAACACAGTTCCTCTTTGATACCGCGGCATGAATAGCGCATTGAACTGGAACAAGTCCTGCATTTTTTATTTTTTTTTTTTCAAAAAATATTTCTTTCACCAAATCTGCCACTTCAGTTTTTCTTAAACCTGGCAAAACATTTGGCCCCGAGCTTCTCATCTCATTTACAGTCTTAACTTTACTGAAAACAGAGAGATTAAGCAGAAACAGCTCGTCGACAGATGGGATATTCGGAGGGGATACTTGTGTAAATAATTTATCTACACAAGTCCCCGGTGACCTTGGGGAAAAGAACCACATGTACATTAGATCTGAGATCTGTGGGTATGGGGGGAATGACGGGTGGCTCCTTTTTCTTGTTTTTTCTCATGTTGAGGTTTTAAGAAAAAAAAAATATTCCAATTTTTTTTTTTTTTTTTTTAATTTCCACGAGATTTTGATTATTTCTTAATATTTCCTTTAATAAGCGAGCTTGTGAAGAATAAGGCAGGCAGATGGAAAGGGTTAATAAAAAATATAGAAAACACGTCACAAAACGGAAAAAGAGCACAACTGAGACCTGATATGTTATCAGATAATAAAATGATAAGAATTATTAATAGAGATGAGCGAACAGTGAAATATTCGAGATTCAATATTCGTTTTGAGTAAAGCCTCAATATTCGACTACTTGATCGAATATTGAATCCCATTATAGTCTATGGGAAAAAATGCTCATTTCAGGGGAAACCACTATTCGACTAAAGGAGAGTCACCAAGTCCACGAGTAGCAGGAGGAGAGTGTTTAGGAGGAGCGCTGTGCAGTTAAAGCGCACGGACCCCATTATAGTCTATGGGATCCGTGCGCTTTAACTGCACAGCGCTTGCAGTTGCACTGATAAAAAGTAAGCTCCCTCGTAACCGCAAGCTGCCAGCTCTCCCGACTAGCAAAGACGAGCCTGCGGCAAATCAACGCTGGTTCTGCAGCAGGCTCATCCTTGCTAGTCGGCAGAGAGCTGGCAGCTTGCTGTTACGAGGTAGCTGACTTTTTCTCATAGGAGTGCATTGACCAGCGTTGATTGGCCAGTGTACAGCATTCGGCCAATCAACTCTGGTTCTGCCAGAGGCTCGTCTGTGACGAAGCGGAATCTAAGATTGAACCACAATGGAGACTGCTGCGGTCTGATCTTAGACTCCGCCTCCTCACAGACGAGCCTCCGGCAGAACCAGCGTTGATTGGCCGAATGCTGTACACTGGCCAATCAACGCTGGTCAATGCATTCGTATGAGAAAAAGTAAGCTCCCTCGTAACAGCAAGTTGCCAGCTCTCCCGACTAGCAAGGACGAGCCTGCTGCAGAACCAGCGCTGATTTGCCGAGTGCTATACACTGTATAGCATTCGGCCAATCAACACTGGTTCTGAATCAAATATTTACTGCAAATAGCTAGTAGTATTCGATCGAGTACAAATATTTTGAATACCGTAGTACTCGATCGAATACCTACTCAATCGAATACTACTCGCTCATCTCTAATTATTAATATTTAGTATTACTATTATTATATTATATATTATTATATTATTATTATATTATATATTATCATTATATATTTTATTATTATTATTATTATAAATTATTATAAATTATATTATTATAGATTATATTATTATAATTATAAATAATAATAATAATAATAATAATAATAATAATAATAATAATAATATTATTATTATTTTTAAGCCAATTATTGATCTTATCCTATGCTATTAATAGAAAAAGTATGCCCCATGCCAAGGATTTAAGAGGATTGTGTCACCAGAAAATGACCTTTATAAATAAAGTTTTTATGTTAAACATTTTTTTCCAATTTTCCATATCACTATCTATATTATTTTCTTAAAACTACTATATCCTGCATTTTTCACTCTGACCACTAAGCCTAATAATAGGCTGACCTGTTGGGGTTTTCTTTGCAGCAGTTTTCCTAGACAATATTATAATAACCTCTATAGACAACAGCCATCATTCCTCTCACTACTGACCATAGATGATGTCAAAGCTTATCTTCTGCACAGAGCATGTGTAGAAAAATCTCCCATTGCCCATCCATAAGTAGCAGAAAAATACAGTGGAAATGCTGCTATTTCCTAAACTGATGTGTTTTTGGAAATCACAGCATATCAAAAATACCTATGAAAAGGCTGGCAGTGTCCCTATAGATGTCTTTGAAACAGGAAGGTCGCACTCTGCAGATTTTTTCCATCTTTTGTTTCCGTCTTGGTTTTTCCGGCAGCGCTTTTTCACTGCGGCCTGCTATGTAGGACCTTAGTCTAAAGAGGTTTTCTGACCCCAAATTGAGTTTTCATACTGATGAAACCTGGACCCCACACTGATCAGCAGTAGTAGCAGTCTACAGGTGCTGGAAGAAGCTAGTGGATGGTTGGTGCATGCAAAACGCCTACACAATTAATAGGGGCAGCGCAACAGCCCCATCCACTGCATAGAGGCGATCCTGGGGAACTGCAGAGAGACTATTATTACTTGAATCAAACAGGAATGCCTGACCACTAGCAGCTTACGGCAACAAGGGCATTGATATAGAAGGTGCAGTGGTCGTAGTCCCTACTGGGTTCTGGAGTCCTGGGACTCTGCGCAGTGGTGCAACTAGGAATGGCTGGGCCCCAAAGTGAACGTTTGACATGACAACCTCCCTGATGAGTTCCTTTAAAAGCTACTGAGAAGAACTGATGGAAGGCAAAGGGCAAAGGTGACACCAAAAATTGAGGGGATTTAGGCTCAGACTATTACCTCTGTTTCTTATGTTGCAGCATTTTTCCCCACACCTGACTAAAACTTTTGCACATCTCCATATATAACAGGCCAGACCTGGAGCAGAACCCTAGGGCAGGGCTGTGTATCACTGAACAAGGTAAAAGAAGGTAAAAGAAGAGATTACGTCAATGGTTAACAGATGTTTCACAAGGGCCTGGTGGACCCCGAGGCCTGGCCGTGGGCAGCAGCTGCTTCTCCTGGCTGTAGGGTCACGCTGCAATCTGTCACATCCACCATTTTCACCATTGTTGATGCCTTTGATATGATGTGACAGAAACTCATGTGCAGTTTAACATCTTTGGCCATGTAACCTGATAGCGGCTCCATTTGCTCTCTTGGAATCCCCCCCGACATTGAAGATCAGTCCCGTACTAAGACATGACCTGGGTGATAGGCTAAAGCTTCTGTGATTTTAACAATCTAGGTTTGATATTTTGGCTAATATTGTGTGGCTTTCCTATAACTAGTGATCATTCTCTTATAGGATCCTTGAGATTTACGGATCCGGAAAATAGAGCTCGGAACAGTTTGTCTTTTTATTTTATTCCAAAAGTTTCATCTCAATCCAGGTGTGGACATAATAACATAATATACAGATGGAGCAGAGCTAACCCGAACTGCTTCAAACTGGTGAAACTACTGCAGCGAGTTATCTTATCACAGAAGTGGACTACGCTCACTGCCATCCGCATTATAGAAATAAAGAAGCCATGTATTAGGGATAATGCTGAGGGATATGTATAAGGTGATGTCACAATAATGGCATAATAAACACGGTGATGTCACAGTACAGGGATAATACACACAGTGATGTCACAGTACAGGGATAATACACACAGTGATGTCACAGTACAGAGATAATACACACAGTGATGTCTCAGTACAGGGATAATACACACAGTGATGTCACAGTACAGGGATAATACACACAGTGATATCACAGTACAGGGATAATACACACAGTGATGTCACAGTACAGGATAATACACACAGTGATGTCACAGTACAGGGATAATACACACAGTGATGTCACAGTACAGGATAATACACACAGTGATGTCACAGTACAGGGATAATACACACAGTGATGTCACAGTACAGGGATAATACACACAGTGATGTCACAGTACAGGGATAATACACACAGTGATGTCACAGTACAGGGATAACACACACAGTGATGTCACAGTACAGGGATAATACACACAGTGATGTCTCAGTACAGGGATAATACACACAGTGATGTCACAGTACAGGATAATACACACAGTGATGTCACAGTACAGGGATAATACACACAGTGATGTCACAGTACAGGGATACTACACACAGTGATGTCACAGTACAGGGATAATACACACAGTGATGTCACAGTACAGAGATAATACACACAGTGATGTCACAGTACAGAGATACTACACACAGTGATGTCACAGTACAGGATAATACACACAGTGATGTCACAGTACAGGGATAATACACACAGTGATGTCACAGTACAGGGATAATACACACAGTGATGTCACAGTACAGGATAATACACACAGTGATGTCACAGTACAGGGATAATACACACAGTGATGTCACAGTACAGAGATAATACACACAGTGATGTCACAGTACAGGGATAACACACACAGTGATGTCACAGTACAGGGATAATACACACAGTGATGTCACAGTACAGAGATAATACACACAGTGATGTCACAGTACAGGGATAATACACACAGTGATGTCACAGTACAGGGATAATACACACAGTGATGTCACAATACAGGGATAATACACACAGTGATGTCACAATACAGGGATAATACACACAGTGATGTCACAGTACAGGATAATACACACAGTGATGTCACAGTACAGGGATAATACACACAGTGATGTCACAGTACAGGGATAATACACACAGTGATGTCACAGTACAGGATAATACACACAGTGATGTCACAGTACAGGATAATACACACAGTGATGTCACAGTACAGAGATAATACACACAGTGATGTCACAGTACAGGATAATACACACAGTGATGTCACAGTGCAGGATAATACACACAGTGATGTCACAGTACAGGGATAATACACACAGTGATGTCACAGTACAGAGATAATACACACAGTGATGTCACAGTACAGGGATAATACACACAGTGATGTCACAGTACAGAGATAATACACACAGTGATGTCACAGTACAGGATAATACACACAGTGATGTCACAGTGCAGGATAATACACACAGTGATGTCACAGTACAGGGATAATACACACAGTGATGTCACAGTACAGGGATAATACACACAGTGATGTCACAGTACAGGGATAATACACACAGTGATGTCACAGTACAGGGATAATACACACAGTGATGTCACAGTACAGGGATAATACACCCAGTGATGTCACAGTACAGGGATAATACACACAGTGATGTCACAGTACAGGGATAATACACACAGTGATGTCACAGTACAGGATAATACACACAGTGATGTCACAGTACAGGGATAATACACACAGTGATGTCACAGTACAGGGATAATATACACAGTGATGTCACAGTACATATATAATACACACAGTGATGTCACAGTACAGGGATAATACACACAGTGATGTCACAGTACAGAGATAATACACACAGTGATGTCACAGTACAGGATAATACACACAGTGATGTCACAGTACAGGGATAATACACACAGTGATGTCACAGTACAGGGATAATACACACAGTGATGTCACAGTACAGGATAATACACACAGTGATGTCACAGTACAGGATAATACACACAGTGATGTCACAGTACAGGGATAATACACACAGTGATGTCACAGTACAGAGATAATACACACAGTGATGTCACAGTACAGGGATAATACACATATGACGTCACAGTACAGGGATAATACACACAGTGATGTCACAGTACAGGGATAATACACACAGTGATGTCACAGTACAGAGATAATACACACAGTGATGTCACAGTACAGGATAATACACACAGTGATGTCACAGTGCAGGATAATACACACAGTGATGTCACAGTACAGGGATAATACACACAGTGATGTCACAGTACAGAGATAATACACACAGTGATGTCACAGTACAGGGATAATACACACAGTGATGTCACAGTACAGAGATAATACACACAGTGATGTCACAGTACAGGATAATACACACAGTGATGTCACAGTGCAGAATAATACACACAGTGATGTCACAGTACAGGGATAATACACACAGTGATGTCACAGTACAGGGATAATACACACAGTGATGTCACAGTACAGGGATAATACACACAGTGATGTCACAGTACAGGATAATACACACAGTGATGTCACAGTACAGGGATAATACACACAGTGATGTCACAGTACAGGGATAATATACACAGTGATGTCACAGTACATATATAATACACACAGTGATGTCACAGTACAGGGAAAATACACATAGTGATGTCACAGTACAGAGATAATACACATAGTGATGTCACAGTACAGAGATAATACACACAGTGATGTCACAGTACAGAGATAATATACACAGTGATGTCACAGTACAGGGATAATATACACAGTGATGTCACAGTACAGGGATAATACACACAGTGATGTCACAGTACAGGGATAATACACACAGTGATGTCACAGTACAGGGATAATACACACAGTGATGTCACAGTACAGAGATAATATACACAGTGATGTCACAGTACAGGGATAATACACACAGTGATGTCTCAGTACAGGGATAATACACACAGTGATGTCACAGTACAGGATAATACACACAGTGATGTCACAGTACAGGGATAATACACACAGTGATGTCACAGTACAGGGATAATATACACAGTGATGTCACAGTACAGGATAATACACACAGTGATGTCACAGTACAGGGATAATACACACAGTGATGTCACAGTACAGGGATAATATACACAGTGATGTCACAGTACAGAGATAATACACACAGTGATGTCACAGTACAGGATAATACACACAGTGATGTCACAGTACAGAGATAATACACACAGTGATGTCACAGTACAGGATAATACACACAGTGATGTCACAGTACAGGATAATACACACAGTGATGTCACAGTACAGGGATAATACACACAGTGATGTCACAGTACAGGGATAATATACACAGTGATGTCACAGTACAGAGATAATGCACACAGTGATGTCACAGTACAGGGAAAATACACACAGTGATGTCACAGTACAGAGATAATACACATAGTGATGTCACAGTACAGGGATAATACACACAGTGATGTCACAGTACAGGGATAATACACACAGTGATGTCACAGTACAGAGATAATATACACAGTGATGTCACAGTACAGGGATAATACACACAGTGATGTCACAGTACAGGGATAATACACACAGTGATGTCACAGTACAGGGATAATACACACAGTGATGTCACAGTACAGAGATAATATACACAGTGATGTCACAGTACAGGGATAATACACACAGTGATGTCACAGTACAGGGATAATACACACAGTGATGTCTCAGTACAGGGATAATACACACAGTGATGTCACAGTACAGGATAATACACACAGTGATGTCACAGTACAGGGATAATACACACAGTGATGTCACAGTACAGGGATAATATACACAGTGATGTCACAGTACAGAGATAATACACACAGTGATGTCACAGTACAGGATAATACACACAGTGATGTCACAGTACAGAGATAATACACACAGTGATGTCACAGTACAGGATAATACACACAGTGATGTCACAGTACAGGGATAATACACACAGTGATGTCACAGTACAGGGATAATACACACAGTGATGTCACAGTACAGGGATAATACACACAGTGATGTCACAGTACAGGGATAATACGCATATGATGTCACAGTACAGGGATAATACACACAGTGATGTCACAGTACAGGGATATTACACACAGTGATGTCACAGTACAGGGATAATACGCATATGATGTCACAGTACAGGGATAATACACATATGATGTCACAGTACAGGGATATTAGAAAAAGGTGGCAATGACTATGTATTTTTTGATGACACAATTAAGAAAACCACATGTAATATTGTGATGTAACAATAAGGTACAGAGATGTCAATCTGGGAGAGCCCCTCTTACCTGGTTCACATCTGCATTTAGTAATCCGTTCAAGGAGTCCACATAGTGACCCCCCGAACAGACTACCGAACACACTGGCAAGAGGTGTACAGTGAAAGCACATGATCCCCTTAGACTATAATGGGTTCCGTATTCTTTCTGCGTGTTGCTCGCATGAATCATGCGGACAGGAAAGTACATCACAATCTACTTTTCTCTCCGCATGTTCCGTGCAGACACAGTGCGGAGAGCACACAGATCCCATTCTAATCTATGGGGTCCCTGTGCTTTCACCGTTTGCCAATGGTATGGTTTGGTATTTGGGGGGTCCCTATGCGGACTCCTCAAACGGATTATCAAACACAGATGTGAACTAACCCTCACAGGGTGATTAATGAATGGTAAGTGGGAATTATGATTAAGGGGTGTGGCCTTCACAAAATTGCACAGTCACATATACCCAGACCCCAAATAATAAAATTAGACCCCAGATTGTTATTAGTTAATTAAAACAAACAATTGTGCCATTTTTATTCAGGCTATTTAATGGTCACTTTAAATATTTTTGGCTAATACTGAATATGTAGTTATAATCATTTAATAATAATAAAAAATTTATTTATTAATATTTAACCTTATTTTAATTTTTTTTTTTCCATTAGGTATTTTTTTTCTCACATTAGGCTTTTTCTTTAGCTGCCTATGCATGATATATAGAGAAATCTCTGTATGCCAGCACTTAGAAAATCTATTATAATCATACAATGTACTGGCATATGGAGATCTCTATATCTCTCTATATTATAAAAATGAATTTCTGTCTGTCTGTCTGTTCTCTATTGCAAACCAAACGACTGTATCGATCACCAAATTTGGTACAGAGATACTTCAGATATCCGGGAAGGTTTAAGATGAGACTCCAACTCGTTCGGACGTACCGTTGCTGAGATACAGCATTCCAAACACAGTGCCCCCCCCCCCCCCCCTTAGCCAATACAAACCTGCAAGTCTTTCACTCATATTCCAACTGCAATACACACGGTCACTCCACATGCACAATACAACACTGATATCCAAACTGAGATACACGCATCAGAGGATTAGATACACAGATCAGCACACAGTATCACATGCCAGAGGATTGGATATGCGCATCTGCACACAGTTCCACACACCAGAGCATAAGATAAGCACATCTGCACACAGTACCACATGCCGTAGGATTAGATACGTGCGTCTACACACAGTTCCACACGCCGTAGGATTAGATACGCGCCTCTTCACACAGTACCACACAAGGTAGGGTTAGATATGTGCGTCTACACATAGTACCACATGACCGAGGGTTAGATATGCGCGTCTGAACACAGTTCCAGCCCTCAGTCCCATTGTGTGAAATGACTTTATTTGTAATGTATATTTCTGTCTGTATTTGAACCCTACAAATTGTACAGCGCTGCAGAATATGTTGGCGCTATAGAAATAAAATTTATTATTATTATTATTATTAGTTCCACACGCTGAAGGATTAGATACGTGTGTCTGCACAAAGTGCCACACAGGGGAGGATGAGATACGCACCTCTTCACACAATACCACACAGGGGAGGATTAGATACATGTGTCTGCACATAGTACCACACTTTGGAGGATTAGATACAGGCCTCTGCACACAGTACCACAAGCCAGAGAATTAGATACGCATCTCAGCACACAGTACCACACGGGGGAGGATTAGATACACGCGACTGCAGACAGTACCACATGCCGTGGGATTAGATACACGTGTATACACACAGGTCCACACGCCGTAGGATTAGATACACGCCTCTTCACACAATACCACACAGGGGAGGATTATATACGTGTGTCTGTACACAGTACCACACGACCGAGGGATAGATATACGCGCATCTGCACACAGTTCTACACGGCAGAGGATTAGATACATGCATCTTCACACAATACCACACACCGGAGGATTAAATAAACGCCACTGCACACAATATCACATGGAGGAGGATTAGATATGTGCCTCTGCACACAGTACCACATACCAGAGGATTAGATATGCGTCTCTCCACACAATACCACATGTCGGAGAATTAGATACGCGCCACTGCAAACAATACCACATAGGTGAGGATTAGATACCTGCATCTGCACACAGTACCACATGGGGCAGGATTAGATATATGCCTCTGCACACAATACCACACTCCAGAGAATTACATACGCATCTCAGCACACAGTACCACATGCCAGAGGATTAGATACGCACGTCCGCATACAGTACCACATGCCAGAGGATTAGATACGCACGTCTGCACACAGTACCACATGCCGGAGGATTAGATATGCGCCTCTTCACACAATACCACACGGGGGAGGATTAGATACGCACATCTGCACACAGTACCACACCAACAAGGATTACATACTTGTGTCTAAACACAGTACTAAACGAGGAAGGATTAGATACAGCTTTACTCCAGGTATCCATAACAGGATTTTTCACTGATATCCAAAATGAGATACACATAATCACATGATGCTTATAGACATACACAGAAACAACATACAAAATACACCAGTGCAAAATTGGACAATTCTTATAGGGCCACTACACAAACATAAAATGTAATATACCCGTGCGAAGCCGAGTCCTCCTGCTAGTATAATATATTATGTAGGAAGGTACAATACTATATACAGATCTCTATATACAATATATTATGTAGGATGGTAAAATACTATATACAGATCTCTATATACAATATATTACGTAGGACGGTACAATACTATATAGAGATCTCCTATATACAATATATTATGTAGGATGGTACAATACTATATAGAGATCTCTCTATATACTATACTATATGTACTATTTAGGCTCAGTAAATACTGTTGCAGTCTGGTATAAGAAAAACCTCTACCGAAAAAATAAATAAATCTCAGCTGTAAATAGACGATTTTCGGCAACCTCCTCATTAATATTCGCTGCACTGATGTGATGTCATAGAGCCATGAATACTAATGAGCCATCATCTGGGTGACCGGGTGCGGAAACCTAAAAACCTGGAAACTTTGGGGAATACTGGGTGAGTTGACATGTCTGCAGGTAACATATACATATGATGTCACAGAGCAGTGATGTCACAACACGCAAAGCTGGGGTAACCATGGGGCTCTATAGTAATTTACAATGGGGCCAAATTCTATTTTACATGCCCCAATCCATCATCCACAGTCATCTCCAAAATATAAAGGGAAAGAAAGAAAGAAAGAAAGAAAGAAAGAAAGAAAGAAATATATATATATATATATATATATATATATATATATATATATATATATATACTAAGATATACTAAGGATATACTGTAATTCCACATTGGAAACTTATAAGAGGGTCACACAAGAGCTGTATTATACCCATGGAGGAACCTCCCCCTAAAACCAGTCAAATCCCCGCTATAATATGTGTATTAGTCAATGTAACAATTGCAAAACCAAATTTAACATGACAAATTCTAAGTAGGAGGTCAAAACGATCTGCGTTTCGTTCAGACCCCATTCCCGCTTAAAAATAGGTGCAAATCTTCTAAAAGCCAGATGCCTCCTGAATAACATTGTATCGCAAATCTCTGAAACGTAATACATTGTATAAATACCGCCATTATACGTTCAGCAGGTTCATCTGCTTCTCATTTTCCAGGGTAGGGTACGGTAGCATCATTAGTTAAGCTGGGTATTGTGCATTTATGATCTTCAGGAAAATGGCAGAAAATAGAAAAAGACTAGATATACGGACACAAATTACAAGCGTTTTCTTAAAGCGAGAAAGGCAAGAATTAGGAGCGCGTGCAATAGGGCCAAATGAAAAAAACCTGCCCGCGCCACCAATGTGCCTCGCTGAATTAGGAATATTCGGACCCTTTAGTCCAGACACATAGAACAGTTTTCCTGTTTGGATTTTTGAAAGCTCCAATATGCTAAAAATTAGGTAATAAAACCGCCAAAGCGTATTTCTGGAAACTATAGGGGGATAAACAGGCCCGTTTCATTGCCTTGGATTAAACAGAAACAGTTAAAGCCCAGGACGCTTTAAAGCTTAAATCAAAGCAGAGAAGAGAAAATAGAGACGGCAAAACAGGAAAGAGAGACTCGCTCCGAGTTCCTCCAAGCCAGGGATTAATGCTCAACTTTAACCCTTTCATAGAACTAACAGGGTGAAACACGTTCTACTCCTTATCGACCTTCTTAAGGTTGGCTGCCTACACAATTTTATAGAGAATTCTTACATTTCTCAATGATAGAGAAAGAATGAAAAGAGACTTCAGGGTAGGTTCACGTGACGAAATTTGCTGCTGGTTTTGGTGCAGATTCCACTTCAAAATCAGCTCCAAATTCCAGCCCGATTCTCCAATTGCCTTCCTATTTCTGGGCCCACCTTGACCTTTCTTTGGACTGATCAGCGAACAAAGGCCGGACAAAGGGATACACAAAGCCAGATTTTGGAGAGGCTGAAGGCCAGCTACAACAGTAAGGTTTTAGACAAGTTTAGTCACTGGGGCAGACTTCTGAAGACTGGTGTTATTAATACCAAGTCTTCATAACCCACTCGCCTTATTTATGAGGTGTACCCTTCATCAGGCCTCGTATCTGGCTGGGCATCCGTCTCATAGTTAGTGGTAGATTTCTGTCAGGATCTGAGTTGTTTAATAAATTGTTGTGTATTTTTGATAGTGTTTATCTGGGGACTTGAGCCGGTGTCCTGTGGTTCTCTTTGCCACTGACCTGTTGGGTTAGTGGTTGGGTATCTGCCTCGGTGTATACTTGAGCTTGCTTTGTGTTTTGGTGGGTGCGAGCTTCAGGTGTGTGTAATTGTTGTCTACCTATCAGGTCTTTCCGGGGTCTGTATAATGCTGACTGCTGGATTCAGTCCTCGCTGGTTTTCGTGGATACCAGCTAGGATTCTTGGCCCAGTTTTGAAGGAGAGTTTAGTTGGAGTTGTACGGTTTCTGGAGCTGAATTGGAAGGGGTGTGAGTTTTGTTCTGTGTGAGTCTGTTTTACCCTCAACATTTCTACTCACCCTGTCCTGCATTTCTGGCCGCCTGTCACTGTTTGGTATTAGTGTGTTTCTGTTTTTGGGTTCCAGGTATGTTTTGCCCCTGTCCTGTGATACCCTTTCCTCACTACTCCACTCTTCTTCGCCTCAATTCCTGTTGTGTGTTTAGTGGTTGTGCTGCACCTGTTAGTTCTCCAGCACGTCCCATCCTTGCTTGTACTGTTTCCCAGTCCCGAGCCTCTTTTGGCTTTCGCCCTACCTGTTTGTTAGCTAGAGACAGCTTTCCTACCCTGTTTCCATAGTAGTGCAAGCAGCATTCAGTATCACGGTTGTTCGGGAATTGACAACCGTGACAATTTACTGCTTCATTTATGAAAAATTTCAGGAGTAAATAATGATAAATCTGACCCCAACCCCTCCATACCCTCACCATGACCCCTTTTCGGGAAATTGGTGAGTACAGCGCAAAGGTACCCAAAAAGTTATAAATATGATCCAATTTGCCCAAAAAATTTGCAACTTTTGAATCCTTGTATGCAAGAAAAGTGGTGTACAAAGCATAATAAACCTGCCCCATTGTATTTCTGATTAGCTCCATAGAGATTTCCAAGATAATTCTTAACAAAATTTCTGATCTTTCCTATGAACGTTATCAACCAGGGAACTCAATGCTATGATATTACATGTTTGGCTTTCCAGTTTTCGCTATTGATATTTTTCTGGATAAGGATCTCAACTGAAATCATCGGCAAAGCTGTGTTTGCTTGTATAACTTTGGGGACTTCTTGTAGGCCATAGATGAGGTTCTAAAGAGGTAATGGAGCCCATGGGACAACGTTATCATTTCTTTTTATACTTTGTTTTTATACATTTTTTTTATAGTTTCTTTTTAAACTTTCTTTATCCTTTCTTTCCCCAGAGCATTTTTGGTTTGGTGTCCTCTAACGATAATGCGAAGGACAATCCCTATATATTGATGTGTTTATATAAGTTTGATATGCCTATATATTTCTGAGGATTGATGGCGGTGTTAATGCTCTTAATACACATATCTCATTTACTACTACAACTCTTATTTCTGCCCATTTCTGTACAGGAACATGTTCCAGCAGTATCTGGCTAGCAAAACCCCTAGCCCAAGAACAGTAGGGTCCTAGAGCCCTAGCCCCATTGAATTTGGCAGTAGAATGGGTAATGCCCGGTTCACATCTTCGTTCGGGTTTCCTTTCAGGAGGTCTGCTTGGGGATCCCCTGAACGGAAACCTGTATGCATGAAAAAGTGGCTACCTAAGGAAACTCATGGACCCCATAGACTATAATGGGGTCCGTGTGGTTTCCGCACGAAACATGCAGAGAAAAGGGCTTCTTGTGGAAACCGGACCACATTATAGTCTATGGGATCCACAGGTTTTCCAGGTGACCACTTTTTTATACGTATAGATTTACGTTCAGAAGGTTCCCAAGTGGACTCCCCAAAGCAAAACTCGAACGTAGATGTGAAGCGGGCCTAATTCTCTTCTAGAGTCTCTCAATTTTGCTGGGTTCTGGTTATAGAATCCTTTTAAAGGGAGTCTATCGGCTCTGAAATGCTTCCCAAACCAATGATGGTGGAATTCAGGGTCATTTAACATGAGCAGAAAAATCCTATGTGTCCATAAAAGAGGAAACAATGTAGGGATAATATGGATAGACAAATGAACCTGCAAGTACATCGGGGAAGGGCCAGTTTGTCATTTCCCTACAGACATGCAGAGGCTGAAAATATCATGTACAGCTAAAGGAGCATTTGTAAGACATTTTGGACTTCATAGACTCCCATTAACATTTTTAGCATTTTACAACAGAATATGAAAAAGAGAAGATTCTAGAATTTCAAAAACAAGGGTCTGAAGCAGGTAAGGACTCTGTAAGATGTCGAAAGCAGAGGAACTGGTTGATCATGGCCGGTGGAGATGACCTGTGTTTCAGAAGAGAATGAGCAGGTTCTTCCTGTTTTTGTTGTGTTGGCCTTTTGGGTCAGTAGGATGTGTAGACAATATACATCATCGTGGACTACTGAAAGTCACCGACATGCCTTCAAATAGGTCAAAGGTAGTCAAGCACCAGGTGTAATGATAAATCATTCCATCACCACCGAGACTAATCTGAAAATTCTGATCCTAAAATTGGTCGAAATTTATCAGGTTCAATGAACACATTTACAATTAGGGGTCTAGAGAACATATATTATTTTGGGGGAAATAATCATGATAACTTGGCAATTATAGTTGAAATCTCTGTTCATTTTGGTCTAAGGGGCGGGCCTAATCAATGATCGACTCGATCACTGAGTAGGACCGCCTACTGGATGTCACCTACTGAGTGAGCATTGGTTTAAGTAAAGAATTGACTCATTTACTCAATATTTTCCCACAACGTTATATATGAACACTTGCTTTCCTATCTCTGTTTTAGGCAGGGGTGGAAAAAGTGCTGCCCCCATGAGAATGCCTTCAGAAATAGAAGGGTTAATAGTTTTTTAGTAATTTTTGTCAATTAACAATTTTAAAGTGAATTAAGGTAAGATAAATCTAAATCCCATCAATATTTGTTGTGACCTTTGCTCTTTGGAGGAGAAGTCTTGGAAGAGATGATACGGCCCCCACAGATCCCTGATCTCAACATCATCCAATCTGTCTGGGATGATATGAAGAGACAGAAGGATTGGAACAAGCCAACATGCACAGAAGATCTGGGCTTAGTTCTCCAAGATGTACTGAGAAGAACTGATGGAAAGCAATGGGCAAAGGTCAAACCAAATATTGATGGAATTTACATTTCTCTTTTCTACATTCACTTCATTCCATTGTAATGGGAATATGAAGTGATCGGGGTGACTTTACACAAGGCTTGGTCATCACCACTAGACTACTTTTTCTTGTCTACAAAAGGCACCAGAGGAGGAGAATAAGAACTGTGGTGATGAACAGCTAACACCCATTGCTGGTGTGACATCACTCACTTTGTCTGCAGTTAGGGGTGGTTACCTGGAGTGGATAGTCAGGACCCAGCAGGAGAAGAACCCCTCCCCCTTCCCAAAAGCCTTTTCAAATAATTAGCACAATAATAAAATACTGATTTTTATGAAAATGGAGCAGAATAAGAAAGATGTCCGTGGAAAGTGTCAGAAACAACCTACAAGGTATTTATCAGTCATTAGTCTGACACTGACTAATACTGATACTGATTTCCCTTTAAAGGAAATCTGTCACCAGAACCTAGAATATCAACATAGTCCCACAGATATAGGTTACCTGAATCAAATGGTGTCTTCCCCTTGTAGATCAGTGCCTTTATTGCCAAGATATTACCTTCTATGTCAATAGTGAGTCCTTTCGAGTACTGAGGTCATTGTCATTGCAGCACACATCTCATTTCTGGATCGACAAAAATGGTGACATGACTTCAACTGAGGCACAATTCACATGGGGAAAACACCATTTGATTTAGATGACCAAAACCTATCTATCTGCGGGGCTGGGGTAATACGCTGGGTTCTGGTCACCGTAACCTATCTATCTGTGGGACTGTGGTGATACGCTGGGTTCTGGTCATCGTAACCTCTCTATCTGCAGGGCTGGGGTGATACGCTGGGCTCTGCACGCTGTAACTTATCTATCTGCGTTGCTGGGGTGATATGCTGGGTTCTAGTCACCCTAACCTATCTATCTGCAGGCCTTGGGGTGATACACTGGGTTCTGGGCACCATAATCTATCTATCTGCGGGGCTGAGGTGATACGCTGAGTTCTGGTCACCCAAACCTATCTATCTGAAGGGCTCGGATGAGACATTGGGTTCTGGTGACAAAAGTCTGGCACATAATTTGTTATGCCAACAAGAATCTAGAAGTTTTAGCAGCAGCTTAGCATCAATTCAAATGAATAGCCTGGCAGTGCAGCAGAAAATCCCCAGATGGATCAGTAGCTATGCTACATCTACATTACCCCTTAACAGGAGCCCAACTTACAGGGGAAAATGGTTCTGTTAATGTGACTGTTAAAACTATCAGCCCTGTTGCCACTGTCTTGGCCGCGATAAGAGTAATGAACACAACAATTTTGGACGCTGATGTCACGCCGACACCTACAGAAAGCCATCACTACAGGTCTAGTAAACAGAGACAGATGGGGATGACATAGGAGCTTTCTGCCTACAAGTTATACATTAAACTCAATGCTATAGTACAGAAAGTTGGATCTAAAAACAACACCACGTGAAAAGTTGTAAATTCATTGGAAGCCTCCGACGTATTATTGTAGATGATGTGCATGCAAAGTAGTGAAATGCTGAAAGAATTCTTTATTTCTCTAATAGATATGTGATGACCAATGACCAGGCAAAAAATTTTAATGGAATATCTCAACAAGTTACAAGAACCTACAGTATGTGTACAACACCATACTTCAGTCTGGATCTGGCTAATGCATGCAGCCACTTAATCTTCGGGTGTATTATTGTTGAGTGTCCCCTTGTACATAGTATTCAAGCTCTTGAGTTGAAGTCAGACCTCTCTATAAATCTTACTTTATCTCCGAAGAGTAAATATTGTACTCTGATGTATTTCGGTGCTCAGAAAGAAATCTGTCAATTTACAGATGGAAACTGGAGATGTTCAAGTACCTTAGATAGAATCTTGCCTAACCTTTCAGAGCAAATCCTTGTACAATTACTTATGGATCTCAAGACCAAGGAAATGAACATAGGACGTAATATCTGCAAGATAAAGCGCAGACATGAGTTCTATAGAGGTCTAGCAGAGGTGAATCTGCTCCCTACAAGACCTATATATATCTGAGCAACATTGCACTGTATTATAAGGATACTTCCATTACCAAGAACATAGGGACACAACTCACATTCCAGGATGTTATTTTGTAATTTGGCCACCTCTTTGCTACCTCCTATATAATCACAAATAAGGGGGCACTTAGGTCCATAGATAGAAGCAAATAGGCGTACTTTGTGCTCTGTAATGGAATATTCCACTATTGTGAAAATGGTGGTGATGAAGTAAATGGCGATGGTGATAATAATCCCAGCAAACGTAATAACAATTGTATTACTCTGTATGAGGGTAATAGAATAGACCAATATGAGATAGATAATATAGGATAGATATTCTTAGATATAAGATGTTATATATGAGAGAACATGAGAGATATCACACAGATAATACATGATAGGTATCTAGACATATAAATCTGAGATATATGAGATAGAGATGATAGATAGATAGATAGATAGATAGATAGATAGATAGATAGATAGATAGATAGATAGATAGATAGATAGATACTGTAGATAGATAGATAGATAGATAGATAGATAGATAGATAGATAGATAGATAGATAGATAGATAGATAGATACTGTAGATAGATAGGAGATAGATAGATAGATAGATAGATAGATAGATAGATAGATAGATAGATAGAAAGATACTGTAGATAGATAGGAGATAGATAGATAAATAGATAGATAGATAGATAGATAGATAGATAGATAGATAGATAGATAGGAGATAGATAGATAGATAGATAGATAGATAGATAGATACTGTAGATAGATAGATAGATAGATAGATAGATAGATAGATAGATAGATAGATAGATAGTAGATAGATAGATACTGTAGATAGATAGGAGATAGATAGATAGATAAATAGATAGATAGATAGATAGGAGATAGATAGATAGATAGATAGATAGATAGATAGTAGATAGATAGATAGATAGATAGATAGATAGATAGATAGATAGATACTGTAGATAGATAGGAGATAGATAGATAGATAGATAGATAGATAGATAGATAGATGATAGATAGATACTGTAGATAGATAGATAGATAGATAGATAGATAGATAGATAGATAGATACTGTAGATAGATAGATAGATAGATAGATAGATAGATACTGTAGATAGATAGATAGATAGATAGATAGATAGATAGATAGATAGATACTGTAGATAGATAGATAGATAGATAGATAGATAGATAGATAGATAGATAGATAGATAGATACTGTAGATAGATAGATAGATAGATAGATAGATAGATAGATAGATAGATAGATAGATAGATACTGTAGATAGATAGATAGATAGATAGATAGATAGATAGATAGATAGATAGATAGGAGATAGATAGATAGATAGATAGATAGATAGATAGATAGATAGATACTGTAGATAGATAGATAGATAGATAGATAGATAGATAGATAGATAGATAGATAGATAGATAGAGATAATAGATAGGTAGATACATAAATACTGTACATAGATAGATGATTGATACTATAGATAGATAAATAGATAGATAGATAGATAGATAGATAGATAGATAGATACTGTAGATAGATAGGAGATAGGGAGAGAGAGAGAGAGAGAGAGAGAGAGAGAGAGAGAGATAGTTACATAGATAGATAGATAGATAGATAGATAGATAGATAGATAGATAGATAGATAGATAGATAGATAGATACTGTAGATAGATAGATAGATAGATAGATAGATAGATAGATAGATAGATAGATAGATAGATAGATACTGTTCTGGCCAGTTAGTTGGACTGTCATGCACTTGTATATTACAGATGGCGACTGACGCGACTAACCCCACTGCTTATTGACATTCTTCAATAATATCTTTATCAATAAGAGGAAGGAGTTTCTAGATGACTACAGCAACTCCAGCGACACGGCTCCGAGCTCTGCTGTCCAGTGCATGTAGTGACAGAAGGGACAATCAATACACTCAGAAGACAGGTAAGAAGTGAAAGCTTAGGAGGCTAAGATAACAGGTTAGGGAGTGGACTGTTTGCTTTCTGGCGCCAAAGAGTATTCGTGAGATTAAAGGTCCCAAATCTCTCATTGACTGCATTTCTAACTGACCATCATCATACGCTCATTAAATCAGGGACAATGGAAGAAAGACGTTTGTTTTTTCAGGGCGACATCCTAGAATACGGGTTTTAATTGTTGTAAGCTGATTTCCAGCAATTACGGTGTTATTTTCAGGACAGTTTGCTTACGGAGCCCACCCAGCTATAGAGCGCCTTGTGCTCCACATTACATCCCAGCTATGTATTCTTCTATTGGAGAGGTGTGTGTCTTAAAAAAGACTGTCTTTTGGAATATCCAGTCAAAATGTTTTTTTTTTTTTTTTTTTTTTTTTATAATTTGAAAATTGGAGAAAGTGGACTTAGAGATAAGATATCCCGCGGTGTTCTCTTGTGATAGGGAATAAAAAGCGAATGTACCCGTAGAAAATTCAAGGAAGAATACTACAGGAAGATTAAAGAAGAACATGTGCTATACTGAACTGGAAATTAAGCTCATGGAAAAAAAAAGACAAAAAAAACCCCAAAACATTATACTCACCTTCCCTCAACTCTTTTGGGCCTCCTCAGTGCTTTACTGATGATGTTGTGAGCCTGTGGTCAGCACTGAGGCCTGTGATTGGGCTACAGCAGTCATATGAGCATGTTGAGCATAATGATGTCATGACACTAGGCATGCCTATGTGGCCATTCAGGCCCAATCACAGGCCTCGGAGGTGATCCATGGTCCATGACATCACTAAGGAGACCAAAAGAGAGTTACTAAACATAGATCAGATTACTGTGAATGTAACAAACTGTGCACCTGTGTATCCATCACATGACCATGGACTGTATATAACATGACCATAGACTGTATATCAAATGACCATGGACTGTATATAACATGACCATGGACTGTATATCACATGACCATACACTGTATATCACATGACCGTGGACTGTGTATCAGATGACCATAGACTGTATATCAAATGACCATGGACTGTATATCACATGACCATAGACTGTATATCACATGACCATGGACTGCGTATCACATGACCATAGACTGTATATCAAATGACCATGGACTGTATATCACATAACCATGGATGTATATCACATGACCATGGGCTGTATATCACATGACAATAGACTGTGTATCACATGACCATACACTGTATATGACATGACCATGGACTGTATATCACATGACCATGGACTGTAGATTACATGGCCATAGACTGTATATCACATGACCATAGACTGCATATCATATGACCATGGACTGTAGATTACATGACCATAGACTGATTTTTATCCACTGGGAGTAAACAGAATGAATGACTGAGCAAGCTGAGATCTAAAAAACTGTGAGTAATTGATACATAAAGTATGGTAGAAAATTGTATAACTTTTTATTATACAAACAATGTAATTTGTCGCTCCATATTGGTCAGAAAGTGGACAACCCCTTTAAGGTCCCTCATAACTTTATATATCAGTGACAAATCCATGAATGTCCAATCGTCCACGTGTGATGGGTGTCCTCATGTTTCTCTGATGCCCTTCTTCTAAGAAAATTTTTGTAAGATTGCTAAAATACAAAGATACAAAAAATTCCAAAACAACGATTTTTGTCATTTCTCTAGTAAAAAGAAAACGACATACAAGTATTTACCGAGTTCCATCTTCATTGGGTGTAATTGCCCATCTGCCTAAATAATTGCCTCAGTCTAATGACCTGATAAAAGACTCTCTACAGACTTTTCTCCCGTGTCCTCGGGCTCTTCTTCACACATACTGTAATTATAAGCTACTTGGTAGCCTCGGGGCTACTAGCAAACTGATGTCTCCCTGACACTCTGAAATGCTTCGGATTAGGACTTTAGTAATTGATACAAATTGTCTGTCAGTGTCATTAATGCTAAGATAGTCCTGTATGGAGGTAATCCAGGGGCTGCTAGACCGGGACTAATAATGGGCTCATCCCGAGAGAATGAAGCTCCAGCTCTTGACATACCTGTTACCTAGTCCTCGGCCAGGTATTGTGGAGCGGATAATAAGTCAGGTAGCTTACCAATGCCTTCAGCATAATCTTACAATCTTTCAATTGGAGGCAGAAGTTAGGGTTCATTTATACAGTCCAATGCTGGATCCATTGCAGATTGGGGTATTGATTCCGTAAACCAAACCCCCAACTTTGACTCTATTTTTCCGCCTTGACTCCCACTCCGTTATAAATGACTGATAGGAGCTGTAAAGATCTTCTAAATCACAAAAAAAGCAAATGAATGAATTTCTAATAAAGCAAATGTACAACGAACTAGAGCTGGGAAATTAATCCAAAAATAACCAAAACTGACTGGCAAGCCGGATAACCGAAGTGATATTTTACACATCAATTATATCGGTTCGGTTATTACTGGCTGTGAGGTGGCACTCTGAAGGCGGACACATGAGACAGGAGGTGGGACTTGGGAACAGGTGAGCAGATTTTGCCTGCCATGGTGGAAGGTGGCGGAGCACTTGTCCAGGATGGTTGAGAACTACAGTATGTCTATTATCTGTCTCCATGATGTATCAGAGTTCAGGAGCTTCCAGGTACACCTCTACCTGGAGTTCACCTCTGACCAGGTTTCGCCTTTACAACTTCATCAGGGAGGGGAGTCCATTTTACTTACACTCCTTATAACCCATATTGGAGGACCCAGTGTATAAAAAAGGGTCAGCTCCAACTTATATCTGTGTACTGCATGGGAAGAAGGGGTGTAAGTTGCAGCTAGACTCCACTACAGCAGCCTTAAAGGGACTCTGTTAAGGTGATTTGGGACTCTAAACCACCCAGAGTTCCCGATGCCTGAGCAGAGCCGACTGTGTATGCGCGTGCATGCCAGCGCATTCGCAGTCGGCTCTTCCTAGGCCGGATGCCTAGGCAGAGTGAATTCCACCCGGAAGAAGACGCGGGGACGCAGCGCGGAGAAGACTTTGGAAAGGTAAGAGAAGAACCAGCGTTGATTGGCAGAATGTATAGCATTCTGCCAATCAACGCTTGTTCTGCATCGAACATTAAACTTCGAACAGCTAGTAGTGTTCGATCGAGTATGAGTATTTCGAATACTGTAGTATTCGATCGAACACCTACTCGATCGAACACTACTCGCTCATCTCTAAAAGCCATATATACCCTCAATAAAGTATAGGAAAAAAAAGCTTTATATTTCCCCTGCCTCTGTGCTCCTCATGTTGACGCAGTTCTTCACGGAAGCCAGAGCACTACACTTTGGCTTCAGTACTCATGCCCTATATCTACGGCACTTACACAATGAAGCCGGTATATACATCCTCGATTTCACGAAAGCCAAAACAATACACGGGGAGCACCAGAAACGATTCTGATAAGACTCATCTCTAGGTAAGTAGAAAGGTTTTAAAAAAAAAAAAAAAAAAATAAAGGCACGGATGGATTATAAACAGGGCGACCTGACTGGTTCCCTCTAATCTTAATTTCCCCAACATCTGCCTTTAGTGGAGGGTCAGGATACCTCAATACACATTAGACTGGATTCACACCAGCGCTCGCACTTCGTTCGAGGATTCCGTCCCAAAATCGCTTGAAAATGTGGAGAGAAAAGTCCTGCAAGCGGGTAACTTCTCTTTAAGCGGATTAGGTTTCTGTTTTACAGGTCCCCAAGTGGACCCGAACAATGGAACCTAGTGAACCTAGCGTTAGTTGGGGGGAAGAGGGTTGCCATTGAAATTAGCAGATTCGGCCAGCATGAATCTAATGTGGATGGTTAACTAAACTCAAGTTAGTGAGAATCCAGTGGACATCTTACTATTATTATTATTATTATTATTATTATTATTATTATTATTATTATTATTATTATTATTATTATTATTGTTGTTTATTTATATAGCACCATTAATTCCATGGTTCTGTACATTATTATATTAATTTCATGATGCTGTACATTATTATATTAATTCCATGGTGCTGTACATTATTATATTAATTCCATGGTGCTGTACATTATTATATTAATTTCATGATGCTGTACATTATTATATTAATTCCATGGTGCTGGACATTATTATATTAATTCCATGGTTCTGTACATTATTATATTAATTTCATGATGCTGTACATTATTATATTAATTCCATGGTGCTGTACATTATTATATTAATTCCATGGTGCTGTACATTATTATATTAATTCCATGGTGCTGTACATTATTATATTAATTCCATGGTGCTTTACATTATTATATTAATTCCATGGTGCTTTACATTATTATATTAATTCCATGGTGCTGTACATTATTATATTAATTCCATGGTGCTGTACATTATTATATTAATTCCATGGTGCTGTACATTATTATATTAATTTCATGATGCTGTGCATTATTATATTAATTCCATGGTGCTGTACATTATTATATTAATTCCATGGTGCTTTACATTATTATATTAATTCCATGGTGCTGTACATTATTATATTAATTCCATGGTGCTGTACATTATTATATTAATTTCATGATGCTGTACATTATTATATTAATTCCATGGTGCTGGACATTATTATATTAATTACATGGTGCTTTACATTATTATATTAATTACATGGTGCTTTACATTATTATATTAATTCCATGGTTCTGTACATTATTATATTAATTCCATGGTGCTTTACATTTGGGGGTTACATACAGTACACAAAATATACAGGTAGATATAATACTAACAATGACGGACTGGCACAGTGGGGTAGAGGGCCCTGCCCGCGAGGGCTTACAATCTATGGGGGAAGGGAGATAGAGACAGAAGGAGAGGGGGAGACTGTACAGATGGCGGTGCGGTGATAGTGTTATTGGAGGTTGTAGGCCTTCCTGAATAGATGAGTCTTCAGGGTCTTCTTGAAGCCTGTGATTGTGGGGGTCAGTCTTATGTGTCTTGGTAAGGAGTTCCAGAGTATGGGGGATGCACGGGAGAAATCTTGGAGACGCTTGTGTGAGGAGCGGAGGAGAGCAGAGCGGAGTAGGAGGTCATTGGAGGATCTGAGGTTACGTGTGGGCAGGTAGCGGGAGATGAGGTCAGAGATATATGGAGGGGACAGGTTGTGGATGGCTTTGTATGTTAGCATTAGTAGCTTGAACTCAATTCGCTGGGCTATAGGTAGCCAGTGGAGGGACTGGCAGAGGGGAGCAGCCGATGAAGATCGGGGGGTGAGGTGGATTAAGCGAGCAGCGCAGTTTAGGGTGGACTGGAGGGGGGCGAGGGAGTTAGCTGGGAGTCCATGGAGAAGGGTGTTGCAGTAGTCTAAGCGGGAGATTATGAGGGTTTTTTGGCTGTTGCATATTTTGTCAAGTCAAGTAACTTGAGAAGGAATGGTAAGTATAAAAGAAGTTCTTAGATGTTAAATTGACTCCCAACTTCAACAAAAAAAAAAAAGTTGCTTTTCCGCAACATGAGGCGAGCAGAATTGAAGTTTTCCCCTGTATTCTTAAATTCAAAATTTTCTTTTTTGTTACATATAGTAAAATTTGGTGATTCATCTATAGACCTGCCACTCTATACCACTTTCTTCTTATACGTAAGGAGCACATCTATGGTCAACTTATGAGAAGGGAATCAAATGGACGTAACATTCCAATCCAAAATGACAAGATTTGTTCTCTAATTCCAAAAATGTAATTTTTGTCACCAGCGCCGTGTTTGTTTTCTGATGAAGAATACTCATTGAATGGTAGAAGGTGCCAACTGCCACACTGCCTGAGTTCAGTCTATTCTTGGAGAATAATGGTCTTTCTTGTGCGTAACATCTTTTATTTGCCTCCTGGGTGGCCCATTCTTTTACATCTTTCTTTAAGGCAATCATGTAATTCTTCTAAAGACTCGAAATCTAAGTTCATCATTTTTCCTTAGGATTGCTGCTCCGTAATTTGATCATTTTCCGTATTGGCCTAGAAAGACACATTTCGTCTTTGTATACAGCAGCTGAGTGCATTTAAGTTCATTGAGATTCTCACAATAAGAAGAAGGAACGCTGAAAGAGCCGGAAAGCCACCAGGAAGTGGAAGTCTACATGAACGCAATCATGTGTCGTGTACAGGTTTAGAAAAACAGAACCTGCGACACGCAGAATAACAAGACAAACACAATTATTCCTGGTTATTATTTATTTAGCAAATTTCTCCAAAAATGCAGAAGAAGTGTGAAAAATTGAGTACACCATTATTACTTCCATAGCAATTAAGAGAGTTAGTAGCTGCCAGGTGCTGCTTACCAAATGTCCTTGATAAATTGATCATCCGCAGATGTGACCTCTATCAGATGTGTATTACCACCATGCCAAAGAGAAAACCATCAGCAATGATCTTAGATGTAGATGTTGATCAATCCAGAAAGGTTCCAATAAAGTCCATCACTCTATAGTGAAAAACATTCAGAAGCACTTACATATACTCACCTTGTCTGATCTCACCTGGGCATCCTTGAAGCATCAGGCCTTTGGCTACCATCACACGCCCAAGGGGTCACCACTGGTGCCTGTGATTGAGCCTAATTATTCACGTAGAACACACAGATGTCACAATGCTGGTTAGTGGTGATGTCAGCTAGAAGCCAGAAGAGGCTGGAAGAGGACACCTTGGCACCGCGAGGATGTCCAAGGAAAATGAGGCAAGCTGAGTTCATTATGTTGCTGTTCCTCCCCTGAGCCTCCTATTATTATTATTATTATTATTTATTTATATAGCACCATTAATTCCATGGTGCTTTACATTTGGGGAATACATACAGTACACAGAATATACAGGTAGATATAATACTAACAGTGACCGACTGGCACAGTGGGGTAGAGGGCCCTGCCCGCGAGGGCTTACAATCTATGGGGGAAGGGGGTAGAGACAGAAGGAGAGGGGGAGACTGTACAGATGGCAGTGCGGTGATAGTGTTATTGGAGGTTGTAGGCCTTCATGAATAGGGGAGTCTTCAGGGCCTTCTTGAATCCTGTGATTGTGGGGGTCAGTCTTATGTGTCTTGGTAAGGAGTTCCAGAGTATGGGGGATGCACGAGAGAAATCTTGGAGACGCTTGTGTGAGGAGCGGATGAGAGCAGAGCGGAGTAGGAAGTCATTGGAGGATCTGAGGTTATGTGTGGGCAGGTAGGGGGAGATTAGTTTGGAGATATATGGAGGGGACAGGTTGTGGATGGCTTTGTATGTTAGCGTTAGTAGCTTGAATTCAATTCGCTGGGCTATGGGTAACTAGTGGAGGGACTGGCAGAGGAGAGCAGCCGATGAGGATGGGGGGGAGAGGTGAATTAAGCGAGCAGCGCAGTTTAAGGTGGACTGGAGGGAGCGAGGGTGTTTGCTGGGAGTCCATGAAGATGGGTGTTGCAGTAGTCTAAGCGGGAGATTATGAGGGCATGGACGAGCATCTTATTGGTTTCAGGGGTGAGGAAGGAGCGGATTTGGTGGATGTTCTTGAGCTGGAGGCGGCAGGAGGTGTTGAGGGTTTGAATGTGTGACTTGAAGGATAGGTCGGAGTCCAGGGTAACCCCAAGGTATCAGGCCTGTGGGACAGGGGTAATTGTGGTTCCGTTAACTTTGATAGATGGGTCAGGTGGAGGTGCCATACGGGGTGGGGTGAAAATGATGAACTCTGGGGTCTTAAGAGAACCAAGATTATATCAGTGTTTCCCAAAGGTTTTTGGTTTTGGTTGAGTCCAAAACATTTTGAAAATTTGTGTCATGTTTGTTTCAATGTGATCTGGTTCTCTCATCTATACTGTACAGCCAGTGCCGGCATCAGCGCACGGCATAGTCGGGCAAGTGCCGGGGCCCACAGAGCCTCTGGGGCCCCCCCGGCACTTGCCTGTCACAATTTCAGCTCATCGGCGTCCGTCCGCCGATGAGCTGGAATACATACGCGATGCAGGAGCTGCGAGATCAGCTCCTGCTTTAAAGCTCGTCATCGCATCACGCCTACACACGCAAGCCGGGCCGGAGCTAAGCAGGAGCTGATCTCACAGCTCCTGCATCGCGTATGTGATTGGAGGGAGAGAGAGAGGAGCGTCGGGGGAACGAGGGAAGGTGAGTGATAGAAGGTGAGTGTAAGTGTTTGTTTTGTATTACATATTAAGGTGAAACATAATGAAGGGGGCCCATGAAACTGGGGGGCAAATGAAGGGGAGGGGGGGAACGGCATGACACTGGAGAACATGAAGGGGGTGGGGAGAGAACGGCATGAAACTGGGGACAGAGATGGAGGGGGCCCAAAGAAACTGGGGGGCAAATGAAGGGGAGGGGGGAACAGCATGACACTGGGGCAGATGGAGGGGGGGGAGAACAGCATGACACTGGGGCAGATGGAGGGGGTGGGGAGAGAACGGCATGGAACTGGGGACAGAGATGGAGGGGGCCCAATGAAACTGAAGGGGCAAATGAAGGGGAGGGGGGGAACGGCATGACACTGGGGCAGAGACGGGGGACATGAAACTGTGGGCAGATGAAGGGGGAGAACGTGATGAAACTGGGGACAGAGATGGAGGGGGGACATGAAACTGGGGGCAGAGGAAGGGTGTATATGAAACTGGGGGAGAGATGGAGGGGGGGCATATAATTTACAGGTGACTGTAGGAGGATTATACTATGTGGGAGCACATAATGAATGAGAATGGGTGGAATCAACATAAAAGTGGGTGGAGCTAAATTTGCAGCGGCGCGCAGAGCGCGCCGCACATTTTGCCCCTCTTTCTGCTCTTTAAAAGATTGGGAGGTATGGCGTTGGTGACGCCACACTCCTGCATGACGTCACTCGCTTCATCTGCAACGCACAGTGTCTCGACTCCCCCACCTCCTTTACAAGGGGGCCCACTGAGGCTCTGTCGCCCAAGGGCCCATAAAAACCTGGAGCCGGCTCTGTGTACAGCTATACATTGAATCGTGTAATGAAACAGTATACAGTGTGAAGCTTCATCCAGTGGAGACATTTGACACTGCAAAAGATTGAGGGCTAAGTGTCTGATGGCCGGGGGCCTGATTGCTGGAAGGCTTCCTTATAGAGTGCCAGTGTGCTTATGAGACCAGCATTCACTTCCATGGGGCTTACAGTCTCAGCAGCCCCATAGAAGTGAATGGAGTACTATAGTGGGGCCACACGGTGGCTCAGTGGTTAGCACTGCAACCCTGCAGTGCTGGAGTCCTAGTGATCAAATCCCGCCAAGGGCAAAAAACCATCTGCAAGAAGTTTGTATGTTCTCCTCATGTTTGCATGGATTTCCATCCGATATTCCAAAAAGACATACTGATAGGGAAAAATGTACATTGTGAGCTCTATATGGGGCTCACAATCTACAAGAAGAAGAAAAAAAAAGTGAATGGAGTGCCAGAAACACAAGTGCACTGATGCTCCATTCACAAGAAGGCTTCAAAGAGACTTTCGGTCCCCCGTCCTTCTGATCACTGGGGGACCTGTCAATTGGGCCCCATCAGTTGGACTCTTATCCCCCATACCATGACAGGAGATAACTCTCCATAACAGGACAACCCCTTTAATACTTTGTTTTTTCTCTATCAGCATGTCTTTGGCTTGTGGGAAGAAACCCACGCAAACATGGGGAGAACCTATAAACTCCTTGCAGATGTTGCCCTAGGCAGGATTCAAACCCAGGACTCCACCGCTGCAAGGCTACAGTGCTAACCACTGAGACCCCCTTTAATACTTATGGCAATAGATGTAGCAGAGTTAACCTAAACTTCTGCAATTGGATAAACTGCTACGGCGCCATATCAGCAGCAGACCTAAAACCAATGAGAGTCATAGAAATATGTTTTTCTAATAAATTTTCATTGGGTTTTGTTGTCTATCTAACTGAAGTTTTTTTTAACCCTTTGAAGATGTTTGGGTTAACTCCGCTACATCTGTATCTACAGATACACAAACCATTTGGGAGCTCAGATAACAATACAATTTTTCCGTGGTATTAAACCATTGGTCAGAAGCCACTTTGTAGATTTGTTCCCCATATATCAAAGGCTTGTCAGTGATGCAGAAGGCTGAGAATGGTCTCGGTTTACAACTGTGAATTCCCTGATTGAATGTAATTACAATGTAATCATATTAGAATTCTCTTATAGGGTGATTTGATTTATTTTGCTGACAGCAGAAGACAATAGCTTAAACTTATTTGCCAAGGAACAAGGCAGACCAAGCTGATCCCTTTAATTGAATCAACTTCTCTAAGTGTCCAGCTTGTATCACAATGGTAGAACATCTGAGAAGCTTCTTGTCCTTCGCTTTCCATCAAGCAACCTCTTTCATCGGCGTATCACGCTCCGCTTAAGAACATATTCTCAGACTCAGGAACGACAATGCATTCTATCAAATCAAGAGAAGCCATCTACAATTCACTCTGTCGGAAATAAAACGGTGAAGATTTGTAAACTTGAGAATAATCACATTCAGAAGATCAGGGACATTCTTGTCTGTAGGAAAATAGGTTAGGAGCCTTCAAAAGGCGATTGTAACAATGTAACGTACTAGAAGTGGAAGTGGTGGAAGTAATGTAACCTCTGTATGCTCGTAATGGGCTTTTGCTACAATTTCCACTAAATAAACATGTAGGTATGACAAAGAGATGAGAGACCTACATCAAAGAAAGCGAAGGAGTAGGTAACTGTAAATATCAGATGTAGCAGAGCTGGGTTTGTCAGGTGTGGCGGCATAAAACTTCCTTCATACAGAGGATATGGATTCACAATTGGGTGGGATTCAGAGCTCCGAGCAGAGGCAGCCAGTGTCAAAATCTCACCCATTGTCTGCTCCGACCTAGTACAGAGACTAAATAGCATATCAGGCATAAAAACTAACAGCATTGATTGTTCAGGAATGGTGAGGGCTAGAGAAGCTGGTACACAATAGCCAAAACCTAGTATAAGGGAATTGGGGCTCTGTAGTGATAGGACGTGGATCCCTCATAACAGGGGAAGTGCATTGTGCAACCCCACAGTCTGAACAAGTAACACCAATAGCTCTTTGTTAATGCTGTGAAGACCCTCAGTATCACAACCTCTACAATATAGAGGAAAACTGCAGTGTGAAGACAGAAACTACACGTCAGCCATGATAGGAAGAGAGGTGCAGGTATCATGGCCTCACCGATCATCATATTGTCACCATCAAAGTCAATGAACAGGTCCAGTGATTCTCCAGAATGAACTATATTAATGGATCTTAGGCACAACTGTCCGACACTGTAGCTGTGCACAAAATACACAGTCCAGTCACATTAATGTGACCACCTGTCAAAATCCAGAATAACCACCTTTGGCGGAGCGGACCTCTGCGAGACGTGCAGGAAGAGAGGGATGTTGTGATGATGGTCACTGGGATGTTGAGCCATGCCGACTCCAGTGCTGTGTCCAGCTGCGCTAGGTTACGCGGTTGAGCATCCATGGTGCGAACAATCCGATCGAGGTGGTCCGACAGATTCTCGATTGGGTTCAAGTCTGGGGAATTTGCTGGGCAAGGGAGTACGGTAAACTCATCCTGGTGCTCCTCCAACCACGCATGTACACTGCGAGCTTTATGACACGTCGCATTGTCCTGCTGGTAGACGCCATCATCCTGAGGACAAACAATTCGCATGTAGGGGTGAACATGGTCCGCAAGGATAGATGCATACTTGTGGTGATCCATCGTACCTTCCACAATGATGAGTGCACCCAGATGGCTGATGACACGCTCCTTCTGCCATTGGTTATTTAATGTTGATGTCAAAAGTAGGCAGTGGTCACATTAATAGGACTGAACTGTGTAGATTCTTCAATGTTTCCATTTACAAATGTAAATGTATCAATTAATATAATATATGGATTATAATAGAACTTAATCACCAGTAACTTCTATAAGGTTCCCATACAATGATGAAGGTTTTTTCCCGAGCATATGATCCTAAGAAATATAGTAAGGAAATTTTGGGGCATTGAACCTGATTGAATCTGGGTAAATTAATTTAGAACAAGGCTTTGGCTAACCAACATATGAGATAGCAACTGAAATGATCACCTAAAGATTTCCCAGAAGTCCCATCAATGTCAATATCAGTTACATGTTATCCAGTCTGTCTGGGATGTCATGAAGAGACAGACGGATTGGAGCGAGCCTACATCCACAGAAGATCTGGGCTTAGTTCTCCAAGATGACGGGAACAACCTCCCTTTCTGCCAAAAACTGTCTGCAAGTACTGAGAAGAACTGATGGCAGGCAAAGGGCCGAGGTCACACCGAATATTGATGAATTTACATTTCTCTCTTCTTCGTTCGCATCATTTGAACACATTTCATTTTTTATTTTTTTTTTGCAGCATTTTCCCCCCAGCCATGCCTAAAACTTTTGCACAACGCTGTATGCATACACACTACTTTAAGCGATCTCAGTCCTAGACGGAAGAAATTCCAGCAGGTCAGATACAAAGGGTTTTCTTTTATCTAAAAGAATAAACCTTACACTGATACAGTATTAACCTGTCAGAATGGGAATAAATAGACGCCTGCCGTAGGAGCGGCGTAATCCCTCTGTGCAAAAATATATATGCCGAAGAGGGGAATCATAAATCCTGGAAATCTGGTTTATCTCAAAGCAGAGATAGCATTAATTATGGTAATAAATATCGCCGCCGAGACAATAAATGCTCCTTATAACTTGCGATTTTTCACCATTGAAATTTATAACTTCTGCGTCTCGTCTTTTTCTAATCGTTTTATGATGTGTGTGAAGTGTTTGTCTCGGTATGAGATCCTGCGCCAGGAGGAGTTGTCAGAGGTGTAGCGCTCACAGGGGTTTTCCCATGAAATCAGATATCCCATATAGGGTATAACGTACAGATTAGAGATGAGCGAACAGCAAAATGTTCGAGATTCGATATTCGTTTCGAGTAGCCCCTCAATATTCGACTACTCGAATTGAATATTGAACCCTATTATAGTCTATGGGGGGAAAATGCTCGTTTCAGGGGTAGGCAACATTCGATCAAATTATACTTACCAAGTCCACGAGTGAGGGCCGGGCTGGATCCTCCGAGAAGTCTTCTCTGTGCAGCGTCCCCGCGGCATCTTCCGGATCTTCCGACTGCGCATGCCCGCACTACAAGAAAATGGCCGCTTACAGTCAAAGCGGCCATTTTCTTGTAGCGCGGGCATGCGCAGTCAGCTCTGCCCAGGCCCGGTGCCTGGCAGAGTGAATTCAGAGCCGGAAGACGCCGCGGGGACGCTGCACGGAGAAGACTTCTAAAGGTAGGAGAAGAACCAGCATTGATTGGCCGACTGTATAGCAATCGGCCAATCAACGCTGGTTCTGCATCAAACTTTTCCATTCGCATAGCGAGTGGTACTCGATCTAGTACAAGTATTTTGAATACCGTAGTAATACCTACTCGATCGAATACTACTCACTCATCTCTAGTACAGATCTGTAAGGATCCGACCGCTCAGACCACCACTGATCAGGTGAACGGGGGGGTTTGGGGCAGCTCCAACAAAAAGTCCATCGTTCTCCTGATCAGTGCGGGTCTGAGTTGTCAGATCCCCGTAGATCTTCCTGTTATACCCAATCCTAAGGATAGGGGATAACTTGTAATGGGAAAAACTCCTTTAGGCTAAGGCCTCATGTAACGTACTGCAGCAAAAAAGCGCTGCGGAAAAAAAAATGTGGCGGCAACACATCACATCAACGCAACACTTTTCACAGAAAGTCCGCAAAGGTTTCCTCTATGGACTTTCGGCTTCCATTATATCAATAGGAAAAAGGCCGGCGTTTGTGTAGGTGCAATTGACTTGCAAAACCGTCACGGAACGTAGCAAATCCCGTCCACTTTGCATTGACTGTAGAATGCTGCGCTTTTTGCTGTGGCATTTCTGAAATCTTTACCCCATCGGACACCCGGCCTTAGTTTTATATGTGCTATTTAACCCCTTCCTGGGGATGCCAGGTGTTCAAAGATAGCTGCTACCATAGCCGCTGGATGTCTGCTGTTTTACACAGCAGACACCTGGAACTAATGCCCGTTATCAGTGCCCACATCAATTTCGGGCATTAACTCCTTTGGCACCTCGATCAAAGTTGACTGAGACGCCATTATACCGATGGCCATGGGCGCCGCCATTTCGCCCGGGATCATCAGTACCCGGAGCAAGATGTTGGCAAATCTATAGAAATCTATCAAAATATTTTTCTCGTACAATAAACACCGCAGCCGGAAAAAAAATAAAACGTGCTAAACCGTTTTTTTCACTGTTTTGCCTCTTATAAAAATTTGAATAAAAAGTGATCACAGCCAAGGCAATTCCCCAAATGGTAGAACTAAAAAGTACACCCAGCCCTGCAAAAAAAAAAGACGCCCTATGCATCCCCGTACATAGAAGTATAAAAAGATACAGGTGTCAGAATATGGCGACTTTTAGAAAAAAAAAAAAAATTGGCACAGTTTTGGATTTTTGTTAAGGGGTGAAAATGTAAATAGAACCATATAAATTTGTTATCCTCGGAATCGTACCGAAACATAGAATACAGGGGACATGTCATTTTGGCTGCACAGTTAACACCGTAAAAACAAAGCCCGTATGAAAGTCACACACATGCAGTTTTTCCTCAAATCAACCCATTCTGAATTTTTTTTCCAGCTTCCCAGTACATGGTACAGAATAATAAATGACAGCAGCATGAAGAACAATTTGTCCTGCAAACATTAAGACCTCATATGGCTCTTTTCAGACCCCTCGAGTATAATGTTTATAGTATTTGTGGGGTTCACGGACCCACGGCCTCACTTACTGATCCCCTCTCCTGATCACAGCCGCCTCCACAGAAGGGGAAGCACTGGCGGCTGTAAGCAGGAGCCCGGATCGGTAAGTAAATAAGGTCCGTTACCTGCTGGAGTTACTTGAGCAGGTAATGACTTATTAAAAAAAAAAAAAAAATGCAGCGGTAATAGACATTAGGGGGCCCAGTGGCAGCTGCTACCCCGGTAGTTACGCCCTGGTTCCATAGGCAGTGTGTTATAGAAGTGAATAGTATGAGAGATCAGATCAGGATTCAAGGTCCATAAGGAGTCTGATCATAAAAGTAGAAGAAGAAAAAGAAGTTTTTAAAAGTAAAAAACAAACAAACAAAAAACCTGATCCATTTTAATAGTGGTAGTGCAGGGTTCTGAAGCTTACTCACTTATATACCGTGTGTACACCAGATTACCTACTAATAGTAATCCACCAGTAATTGTGAGATATGGAGGAGATTAAAACCAATTCTGTACTTTCAAATTTTTGAACCTGCACTGAAATTTCTTGGGTGTCCCATCTAAGTTGTTTACATTTTGTCAATTTTTCCTGGCAAACCTTACAAATGCAAAGTTCATTACATAACTTTTTATATCCTATTCACATGATCCATATCTATCTATCTATCTATCTATCTATCTATCTATCTATCTATCTATCTATCGATCAATCATCTATCTATCTATCTCCTATCTATCGTATCTATCTATCTATCTATCTATCTATCTATCTATCTATCTATCTATCTATCTCCTATCTATCATATCTATCTATCTATCTATCTATCTATCTATCTATCATCTATCTATCTATCTATCTATCTATCTATCTCCTATCTATCGTATCTATCTATCTATCTATCTATCTATCTATCTATCTATCTATCTATCTATCAATCATCTATCTATCTATCTATCTATCTATCTATCTATCTATCTATCTCCTATCTATCGTATCTATCTATCTATCTATCTATCTATCTATCTATCTATCTATCTATCTATCTATCTATCTATCTCCTATCTATCATATCTATCATATCTATCTATCTATCTATCTATCTATCTATCTATCTATCTATCTATCTATCTATCTATCTCCTATCTATCGTATCTATCGTATCTATCGTATCTATCTATCTATCTATCTATCTATCTATCTATCTATCTATCTATCTCCTATCTATCGTATCTATCTATCTATCTATCTATCTATCTATCTATCTATCTACCTTAGTACTTCTATATTAAGTCAGCTGCAGAGAACCTTGCCGGCCATCACTCCCTCGGTGTTTAGCATGCTTGAAGTGATGTACTGATTGATGGAAGAAAGAAGTTACTGACTACAGTTTTCACTGATGGCTTCACCTAAGACATCATATGAAACCTGAGACTTGGGGTCAATATCATTTGGCTTGTTTTGGTCTCATTTATGCAGCAAGCTGTAACAGAAAAGCCACCAGCACAGTTCAATCTTCTTAAAGAGCCCCTGGTGACAAAAGTCATCTTACAATAGTCAAGAGTTATTTTAAAGATGGAGTCGCGCTGTACCTAGAGTGATAGAGGTCACATTGAAAATATATGAAATTTATTACCAAAAATGATTATGCAGTAAGAAATTTATCAACTATTGGCCATTTTTCCACTTTGTTTCTAAACCATTAGATGAGGATCCAGTTTATGTGGATGATATACTGAACTTTTAGGGTGTATTATACAAGTTACTACAAAGGTTCAGATTGCATGAGGTTACTCACCCTTGCCGCAGTGGACGATCACTTCCATCACTTCCATCTCTGCCATCACTTCCGTCACTACCGCCACTTCCATCTTTACCATCACTTCTATCACTACTATCACTTCCATTACTACCATCACTTCCATCTCTACCATCACTTCCATCTCTACCATCACTTCTATCACTACCTTCACTTCCATCACTACCATCACTTCCATTACTACCATCACTTCCATGTCTACCATCACTTCCATCTCTACCATCACTTCCATCTCTACCATCACTTCTATCACTACCTTCACTTCCATCACTACCATCACTTCCATTACTACCATCACTTCCATTACTACCATCACTTCCATGTCTACCATCACTTCCATCTCTACCATCACTTCCATCTCTACCATCACTTCTATCACTACCATCACTTCCATCACTACCATCACTTCCATTACTACCATCACTTCCATGTCTACCATCACTTCCATCTCTACCATCACTTCCATCTCTACCATCACTTCCATCACTACCATCAGTTCCATCACTACCATCACTTCCACCTTGCCCATCACTTCCATCTTTCCCATCACTACCATCAATATCATCACTTCCATTTCTACCATCACTTCCATCTCTACCATCACTTCTATCACTACCATCACTTCCATCTCTACCATCACTTCTATCACTACCATCACTTCCATTACTACCATCACTTCCATCTCTACCATCACTTCTATCACTACCATCACTTCCATTACTACCATCACTTCCATCTCTACCATCACTCCCATCTCTACCATCACTTCCATCTCTAACATCACTTCCATCACTACCATCACTTCCATCTCTACCATCACTTCTATTACTACCATCACTTCCATCTCTACCATCACTTCCATCTCTACCATCACTACCATCACTTCCATCACTTTTACCACTACCATCACTTCCATTACTACCATCACTTCCATCACTTTTACCACTACCATCACTTCCATTACTACCATCACTTCCATCACTACCATCACTTCAATTACTACCATCAAGCTTGGGGCTTGCTGCTTTATGGATCATATCCCAGACTAACACAGAGATAGGAGGGCCCTAGTTCAAGGCAAGAGCTTGTCAACAGGACAGAAAGAATCAGATGCAAGGGACAAATGGTTGTCCAATAAAACATTGAACCTGTAATACTTATCCAAACTACTTTCTTGACTCCTGACTACACCAGACTATGCACAAACTCTATCTGTCCTGACCTCAGTCAGTAATCGGATTACGCTCTTGCCTAACCCCTTGGCCTTGGTATTCTTTTGGCCTTCTTGACCAGCTGTCACTTATGCTAGGACCACTCCTAGAGGTAGCGACCATACAATACATTCATGTAGTGCTACTTATTTCTACATATTTATATATTTACAAGGGGGATAACAGAGGAACAAAACAAAAAAGTCTTAGAACTAAAAACATAATTCAGGATTATTTAATGTAGAATCCAAAAAAATTCTTAAAATGTCACAATTTGCCTGGAGAATAGGAATGAAGACTACAGTAATACTAGTCAAGGTGGCCACCGCCATAGATAATACATCCAATATTACCAATAAGGTTATTTGATCATTGAGGTCCACATGAAAGAAGAGACTTCCAGATCTCCTACAGTTCTACTGAACTGATTCTAGATCACTATAGGATTCTTTGGTGAACTGAGTTCAGATTTTTAGATCCACAAGGAGGTCAATGTGTTACGGCTGGAATATGTGATACCAACCTTATTGGGGCATATAAGGTTAATAGAGGGTATCTTACAAATTGGAGATGCCTCTGCCTTCCCCCACCAATCAGATTCTGACTACTTAGCCTGTGGATAAGGTCTTTCTTGGACATCCCCTTTAGGGACATCCCCCAGAAATGAAAAAAAATCTGGGGCATCTTTCCTTATGACTCTACACTTTGCAAAGATACCAATTGGGAATGTGCGTGTCCCTAGTGACACACCCCTTTGACTAGATGAATGGTTAAACCCAGTTGTCAATGTATTTAGAAATATCCAGACACATTATCAGAGGAACAACCCAATGCTGCGTTCATAGAAATCACGCTCCAAAATTGTAATTTCATCCAAAATACAAATATGTACTAAAACAGACAAGTTAGGAAAGGCCCTTTAATTATGAGATCGTCATAATTTGGGACCCCCTGGAATCAGCTACGCACCAAGGGAGCTGCAGAATGGAAGGAAGTGTCCACAGAATCCCATAAAATTATCGTAAATCTACGGAATGAAGTCCTAAACCCCTATGAATTCATTTCGACATTTCTACTTTAATTTCCCAATATTATCAAAAAATTTTGAATAAAACAGATTACGGAATCCAGATTAAATGATATCGCTCTCGGAGAATGGAGCGTGTACACATTATTCCTCATGATGAATGTGGCCATAGCTATTATGTGTTAAAAGGGATCATTTCTTCAAGACTCCTCAGATCTTGATATTTTTGCAGGCCTGGCAGAAGCTGACTCTGTAGTAAGTCTCACATTACACGTGGATTAGATTTGTAGAAATCTTGTAACTCAATAGGTACCTGCCTATTCTCTCCTGGCGTCAGCCTGCCTGCACTGCTTTACTCTGTAGACATACCTGGCATTCCAGCCATGCCTCCTCACTTGCTAAGTGGCCTGGAGCCGGCCTACCAAAACATTAGGTTATTGTTTTGAACAAGAACTCCCCTTGACAGATGAGCAAAGTGTGAAGTTGGTCTTGCAATGGCTTATTACCTCCAGAAGAAGCATACACGACACTCTTTATCTTTCTTTATGCTACAGTAACACTGGAAAGAGGATACTGTCATGTCCCTTGTTGGTGGAAACATGGTCCAGAAGTGAAGCAAGTCTGATATCTCCTTTTGCCTACAACTCGTGTTTGCATTCAATGGGGTGGAAAATAACAATAGCAATGTCAAATGTCTTGTGACTAAACATGCTCAGTCAGTTTCCTAAAACCATTGTTTATCAACTGGGTGGATAGTCTATCCCGTACTGCAGGTGCTAAGAAGTATCTGCTCAATAACTCCACGACTTTCTCCAAATAAATTGGATACATGGATATAAAGTCAATCTTCTATCCAACGACTACAGTCTATCCTTTCCATTGGTTTCTCGTCTTCAAAGTTGCTCGATCTCTGAATTGTTTTTGTAGACTGGTGCCCAAAGATTAGAACATTGTGAGTCCCCATTGGTAAGAGCATGTCCTCAATAGGTAGACAATGGATAGATGGATGTAAAGTCAATCTTCTATCCAACGACTACAGTCTATCCTTTCCATTGGTTTCTCGTCTTCGAAGTTGCTCAATCTCTGATTTGTTTTTTGCAGACTGGTGCCCAAAGACTAGAACATTGTGAGTCCCCATTGGTAAGAGTATGTCCTCAATAGGTAGACAATGGATAGATGGATGTAAAGTCAATCTTCTATCCAATGACTACAGTCTTTCCTTTCCATTGGTTTCTCATCTTCAAAGTTGCTCGATCTCTGATTTGTTTTTTGTAGACTGGTGCCCAAAGACTAGAACATTGTGAGTCCCCATTGGTAAGAGTATGTCCTCAATAGGTAGACAATGGATAGATGGATATAAAGTCAATCTTCTATCCAACGACTACAGTCTATCCTTTCCATTGGTTTCTCGTCTTCAAAGTTGCTCGATCTCTGATTTGTCTTTTGTAGACTGGTGCCCAAAGACTAGAACATTGTGAGTCCCCATTGGTAAGAGCATGTCCTCAATAGGAAGACAATGGATAGATGGATATAAAGTCAATCTTCTATCCAACGACTACAGTCTATCCTTTCCATTGGTTTCTTGTCTTCAAAATTGCTCAATCTCTGATTTGTTTTTGTAGACTGGTGCCCAAAGACTAGAACATTGTGAGTCCCCATTGGTAAGAGCATGTCCTCAATAGGTGGACTTCTTGATAAAATCCTTTAATAGCCCCAGCATGGGGAAATTCAGTGTGTTCTCCAGAATAGATAATACAATAAAACACCTACGAAGCTCAGAATAGAAGATGAAAAAGATAGTAGGAGTCATAACAAAGAAAAAACTTCTGGATATTATTAGACTTAGCTTCAAGTTTCTACTTCTTACAATAGCAATATCCAAAAGTTCTTTGCAACTTTTTTCAAAAAATTGTTATTTTAATTCAGATATTTGATTCTGCAACAGATGTGAAAATGCCCAAAAATATCTATCTATAAAAAAATTACATCACAGTGAAAAACATAGCAAAGGCAGTGAACTTTTTAGATCTCCAATAAACATTGATTTGGTATTTCCATTATCTTTGGAAATTGTAAATTTTCCCCGTTATGTCAAGAGCCCATATTTTACTAGAATTGAATAGTAGTAGGAAAATCCAGCAAAAAAATGTAAAGCATAACTTTATTTAAAAATGAAAAATTAAATTAGAATTAATTTAAAATTAAATTTAAAAAAAAATTAAATTAAAAGTGAAAAAACAAAAACAAAAACATGTCCATGGGAATCTACTTCGGTATTTCAAGACACTCGTAGAAGCCTCTTAGGTTAGGCTCATACAAAGGGTAAGTTCACATGGGGTTTTTTGGATCAGAAACAGAGGTGGAGGTCGCCTCAGGTTCTGATCCCAAAACCGGAATTTTTTATTATTTATTTGTTTTTTTATTCCTTATTTTAAACTTTTTGAACTTTTATATACATTTACTTGTAAGTAGGATCTCTAACTCCCAGTGCAATTTTATCATGGGGGATATGCATGGTGGCATGGGGGATATGCATGGTGGCATGGGGTGGCAATCTTGTCCCCAGATCCTCTGAATGCCGTGATCCTTATTGAGTATGTCTTGACTCTGGCAGCTAGTCTTTGTAACATAGCCAAGTGCTAGGAGTAATGCGACAGGCACAGCTACTGTGTCCACAGCATTACAGTGCTGTGCTATTATGACACTGAGCTTTAACTATACTGGTATGGAGCAGAGTGGGAAAGGGTTAAGGAGGATCTTTCACCATGTCCACCTCCAACCAGCCATCATTGTTTCTGAGCAATCAACGCTGTTAGTTTTAGTGCCTGATATGCTATTTAGGCTCTGTACTGTCAGGTGGGCGGTGTCAGACAGGAGCAGACAAGGGGGTGTGATTCTGAGCTCTGACACTGGATGCCTCTGAATCCCACCCCCTGTCTGACACCATCCTTCTGACCTTACAGAGTGTAAATACCACATCAGGCACCAAAACTAACTGTGCTTGTTGCTCAGGAATGGGGGGACTAGAGAGAAAATTCCAACTGTGCTGGAATCAGTGGAGCGATTATTATTATCAGATGCTAAGAACTTGAATTGGTGGAAACAGTGAACATGCGGTTATATATACACCGCAAGAAAGCCGACTATGGACGAGTACTGTGAGGTGAGGGAGGGGACGTTCTTCACCGCTCTCACAGTACAGTGCAATAGACACTGCTGTGAGGAAGGATGTTCCTGACTGACTGAAGAACTATGGTACCGGTAGCTCTTCACCGTGGGCACAGATCGTGAAAGTCAGTAGTGAACTTAATTCAGCACACTGTCGGCTTTCTAGCGGTATATAACACCGCATGAGCCCCAAGTCATGAAAAGTCCTCTTTAAGAAGGTAAAAATTCTGCCTCCTTCTGTCCATGTAAAAGCTCTCAAAAGCTGAAGGTATTAATTAGAGTCAAATGCATGGTGAAATTTAGAGTCATAATTCTTCTATGTTAAAGCCAGCCATACCATTTAGATATCTGATGGCTGAATACTCATGACCTCTAATACACATGCATGTTTGGGTGGTCAAGCTTCCATGTGTGCTGACTGGAGAGAATGGAGTAAGGTGCTGGCAGACTCTTCTGCTGGCGTCTTAGGAGAACAGAAGGACTGGGCATGTTGTGATCAAACAGCCGATACTTCCTTCCTCCAATCAACATCTGCCATTGGAAAAATTTAGACTGCCATCCATAAACATGAGAAAGTTGGCACGGCATAGGTAATCTAGTGGGGTCCAACACCTTGACTCCTACGATGAGTTGTTACAATAGTCTCTGGGTGTCAGAAACTGGTAACACGTGGGAAGCACGCACTATACAAGTAATAGGAGCAAAACCGCAGCCCTGTCCACTACCTAGTGATGCTTCTGACGAATTTCAGCATGGCTCCTATTACATGACTTGACTATGGAGACTGCTGCAACATCTCTCTATTGGTCATCAGTATGAAAAACCCCGATTTTAGGTCAGAAAACACCTTATTGAACAATACTCGGTAGTAATCAATTATTCAGTATTTTCTATTGAAAGGGGTCATGACTAGAGATGAGCGAGTAGTACTCGATCGAGTAGGTATTCGATCGAATACTACGGTATTCAAAATACTTGTACTCGATCGAGTACCACTCGCTGTTCGAATGTAAAAGTTCTATGCAGAACCAGCATTGATTGGCCGAATGCTATACAGTCGGCCAATCAACGCTGGTTCTTCTCCTACCTTTAGAAGTCTTCTCCGTGCAGCGTCCCCGCGGCGTCTTCTGGCTCTTCATTCACTCTGCCAGGCATCGGGCCTGGGCAGAGCCGAACGCACATGTCCGCTTGTAGTGTGGGCATGCGCAGTCGGCTCTGCCCAGGCCCGATGCCTGGCAGAGTGAATGAAGAGCCAGAAGACGCCGCGGGGATGCTGCACGGAGAAGACTGCTCGGAGGATCCAGCCCGACCCTCACTCATGGACTTGGTAAGTATAATTTGATCGAATGTTGCCTACCCCTGAAACGAGCATTTCCCCCCATAGACTATAATAGAGTTCGATATTCGATTCGAGTAGTCGAATATTGAGGGGCTACTGGAAACGAATATCGAACCTCGAACATTTTACTGTTCGATCATCTCTAGTCATGAAGGTTCTTTGTCACTAACCATCTCGTGCCCATTCCTGCAAGCACTCGATTGCCCAAATATGTCCACACAATTTCCAGCTCCCGGGACTACATGAGTATAATGTTTCCGTATAGAAGTGGGTTCTCAAACCTTTTATCTCTTCAATGTCACTGCTAACAGCGGATTGTGATAGTAGCGACATCTGAATATTCTCAGTGGAAGTGATTTAGTTTGAGCTCTCATCATTCTAGATAAACCGGTGATAGATATTTCAATAGTCTCTACTAACAGTGCGGTTCACACATAAGTACTGAGAGGAGCTCTCAATTACTGCCGAGGACTAAACGTACCCATGGCGGCGTGCTTCACGCAGAACTGTAGAGTCGGACATTAAAACAATTGCGTAAGATCGCCACATACGATATGTCCTAGAAGCATTGAAGGATTAACCTTGTGTTTATCCTGCATTACAGCAAGTCTATGGTAAATAACACCTTTGTTTCATAGATTGCCGCACATTAGTATCTGGTTTCAAGGCAAATCTTCTCCACTGTGAAGTTACATAGACCGGTCCCACTTCTGCCAAGTACTGTCAGTTCTTAGTAGATTAAGCAGAAACTTTCTATGGAGGTCCTTAGCATTGCAAATCCTTGGGTAGGGTACATATACAATAGGGTATTGTTCGCTGAGTGATGCTGTTCCTTGGTTATGGTACAAACAGGAAGATGTGACATTGGAAGGCAACGAGAACTTTCTATGGTCTGGTACTCGTCACAAATCCAGACATGATATCTTTATGGTGACCAGTATATAAAAAATGTAGGTAGCACATCCCAATGTGAATAGGTGCAAGCTACTGTGGATTAAGACTTGCGATTGCAGCCAGTTCGGGGATTCCATCGCCCATTCCACTTGAGAAAAGTCCTGTAAACTCCACATTTTTTGGGTGGAAACCTGGTGACTAGAGTTGATTTGAATACTAGATTCGAATAACTTGTTCCGTAGGAATGCATGTTAGCGGCCGGCGCTTAACCCCTTGGTGTTCAGCCGCTTCCATGCATTCCTATGGGAGCAAGGTATTCGAAACTATAGTTCTGAATACTATTCGCTCATCTCTACTGGTGAACCCCATTATACAGCAAAAGTGTAAAAAAATCACCGCTACAACCAAAACATATAAGAAGTATGAACCACGACACCCCCCCGAACAGACTACTGAATGCATTGGCAAGCGGTGTGCAATGAAAGCACAAGGACCCCATAGACTATAATGGGGTCCGTGTGCTTTCCGCATGGAACATGCAGACAGGAAAGTAGTTCATGATCTACTTTCCTGTCTTCATGACTCATGCGGAGACCGTGTGGAAAGCACACGGACCCCATGATAGTCTCTGTGGTCCATGTGCTTTTACTGCGCAATACTTGCCAATGCGTTCGGTAGTCCGTTCGGGGGTTCCCCATACAGACTCCCTGACCGGATTACCGATTGCTTATGTGAACATAAGGAAAAACTATACGGATATCACTGTAGCTTCTTATTAAACCCATTTTGAATTTTCGTTTTTGGCTCCCCCCCCCTTCCGTACCCCATAACTTTTTTATTTTTCCACTCTCAGAGCTATATGAGGTCTTAATGTTTGCAGGACAAATTGTTCTTCATGATGCCTCCATTAATTATTCTGCATAATGTACTGGGAAGCTGGGAAAAAATTCTGAATGTCGTGGATTTGAAGAAAAAGTGAATTTGTGCGACTTTCTTACGGGCTTCGGTTTTACATCATTCCCTGCGCAGCCAAAATGACATGTCATCTATGTTCTATATGGTTTTATTTACATTTTAACCCCTTCACAAAAATCCAAAACTGTATTTAAAGATTTTTTTTCGAAAAGTCACCATAGTCTGACATCCGTAACTTTCTTTTACTTCCATGTACGGGGATGCATAGGGCATCTTTTTTTTGCAGGACGGGGTGCACTTTTTAGTTCTACCATTTTAGGGAATTGCTATTGCTTTGTTCACTTTTTATTCAAATTTTTATCAGAGGCAAAACAGTGGAACTTGTGACTTTTTTTCCTGCTAGATTTGTAGACTAGAGTAGCCTGCAATAGAACAAATAGAATGATAGGTTGGAGAGCCTTCACAAGGCTCCCGGCTATCATAGCAACATGACACCAGCCCCGGAGCTTACTCCAGGTGCCTGCTATCATAAGGAAAATGGCGGCACCCATTTGCTGCTGGGAAAATGGCGCCTCGGTCAGCTTTGACCTAGATGCCAGAGGGGTTAATGCCCGCGATCAGTGCGGACACCAATTTTAGGCATTAGTGTTGGGTGTCTACTGTTTAAAACAGTAGACATCTACATAGAGGAGATTACATAAAGGACACTGGATGACATAGACCACATGATTACTGGTATAGGTTAAAAAGCTGTTGATTTTATATTTCGGAAACCCTTCACTAGAAGAAAACTCCAAGGTTGTAACTGCACACCTCGGAAGACCACATGTAAAGGAACCTCATAAATGAAGCCATGTTGATACATTGTTGGAATCAGACCTAAACAACCTAGGAGAGAGAATGTCCCACAGGGATCGACCTTTGTGAGATACAACTCTCATTCCTGTTTCCAAAATTTTATCAACCAATGGATCAGCCTCTAGAATGGGTAGATTACATTTCAAAATTTGTACAATCTGATTGTACTGTGGATTGTGCGATGTAGAAAATGATATGACAGAAGAATCAGTTGAAGTTTTCCTAGACATAGGAATATTATTCAATAAAATAGCTCGGTTTTTGCCATCTACTTTACGTTTGGCCCTCTCTAATGACCGTTCTGGATATCCTTGATGCTTAAGTCTAGCCAGAGTTGGATTTCCTTTATAGCCTATGTTCTATAAACTACACATATAAATTAGGGCGGGTTCACACCTGTGCTCGCCTAAGTTTGTGTAATCCACACGGTTTCCGTCTTCTGCCCCGTGAAACTGGACAGGAGATAGAGACCCGGCGTTCAGTTTTCAAACTGATTCACTTGAATGGGTTTGCAAAGGTGACCACCCGTGTACGTCTTCTGATTGTTTTAGCCGGACACAAATTCGGACATACGGGACTTTGTGTCTGGTAAAAAAAAACGGTTTCCCCATGGACAGTCAGAAGATGCACATGGGCGGTCACTATTGCAAACCCATTTAAGTGAATGGGTTTGAAAACTGACTACTGGGTTTCCGTCTCCTATCCAGTTTTGTGGGGCAGAAGACAGAAACCGTCTGGTTTACACAAACTAGACAATGAGCGCAGCTGTGAATCCGCCATTAGAGGTTCTTCCTTACACATTTTGACCAAACAGTAAGAAGCCCTGAACCTGCCCTGACCGGGTTATTTTCTTCTGTATGAACTTGTCCTTGCCTGATAACATGCCCCACATCTTCCCATGAGTGGTTGGAAATAGAGGATTAGGTGTCAGTGGTTTACCTGATCACCAAAGGGTCAAAGGACTTCAGGAAGGCTGAGGAGCAATTGGTACTCCTTCCCATATATGTAATGTACCACATGTTTGGAACCAATTGGCTGTAAATGAATGTGCCTCCATGTTGACTGTGCTGCGAGCTTCACCTGTTTTGAGCGGCAGCCCGTCTCCTATTCACATCCACCATCAAAGGTACCCTGAAAAGCCACCACACTGGAGAAACATATCAAGGAGTACCCTGGGGGATTCTTTTCAATCATCCAAGTTCAACCCACTCATCGCTGTGCCGCCTCAGGTCCTAAGAGGATTTGTTGTAAAAGCCACCATGACCTAAACCACCAACCTCCTAGAAAATATGCAGACAACAATCATATACTGTAGAAGGCTACATTCAGACAATCGAGGAGCAAAATTTCTATTTTTCAAGCCCATTTTACAGAATACTTTGCTATATATGGAGGGATCCAAGACAACAGGTCCCAGATGGATTCCAAATAGCTGTGAAAATATTGTTTTGTCTCTTTTTCACCGCACTTTTTATCACAATCATCTGAATATGGCTTTAGGCTGCTTTAACATAAATGATCCATTTTGAGGGCTATAAAACCATTTTCACCCATGTCCCATCTGTACGCTCTCTTTTTGTTCACACCCACAAAAAAGAGATGCCGCCTTCTTTATTTTTCTCATCTCGAAACGTGAAAAAAAGATGAAACACGTAAAGCACATGGATGATGTCCGTGTCCTGCCTGTTCTCGTAAATCCCATTGACACTTAGACTTGTATGACCAAGCAAGCTGAAACAAAATTGCCTCAATCTGTGCCTCGATCTGTGGAAAAAGCAACCTGTGGTCCCTTCACTATAAGTTGCCATCCGTATGTGGTCCGTCTTTGTCATGGACAGCACTCAGCACAGATGTGATGATAGATATCGACCACAGGAGGGAACATGGTGGGAAATTGCTTAAAACAGTTCATTTCCATACGTATATACTCGAGTATAAGCCAAATTTTTCAGCCCAGTTTTTCTGCTGAAAAAGCCAGCCACAATATCAATGTATAGAATCTCCCATAAAATAGTGCAAAAAAAAAAAAGATAGAAAAAATTAAAGTTCTAAATCACTCTCACTTTCCCTAGAATACATATAAAAGTAGAAAATTACTGTGAAACACATACACATTAGGTATCCCTGTGTCTGAGAGTGCCCGGTCTACTGAATATAGGGGATCTGCAGTGTTCCTGTTCTGTCAGAAGGGGGTTAATAGGAGCACTGCAGATCCCCTATAGTCAGCCAGACTGAATTCCAAGTGGGGGGAAAAAAAACAGTCCTCAAGCTCAGGGAAGGGGCAGACAGACAACCAAAACACCCCCTCCCCTTCCCCAGCACCTACTGCATCCAAAAACTCCGACCATTTTAATTTTTGAAATTTTCCAGTAGCTGCTGCATTTCCCCCCTCGGCTTATACTCGAGTTAATAAGTTTTCCCAATTTTTTGTGCTAAAATTAGGGGCCTCAGCTTATATTCAGGTCGGCTTATACTCGAGTATATACGGTAGATAAAAAGTTTTATCATTGACACAAATAGACTAAAGCCCCAAGTTGTAGAAAACGTGGGGCCTTACCCTCACATCTGAGTTTGTATTTCGTTCGAGCGAGTCCACATGGGGACCCCCTTCCCCGAATGGAATACCAAACGCATTTGCAAGCGGTGTGCAGTGAAAGCACACGGACCCCATAGACTATAATGGAGTCCGTGTGCTTGCCATGAGATCTCCGCAGGGAACATGCGGACAGGAAAGTACTTCACAATCTACTTTCATGTCCGCATGCTCCGTGCAGAGATCTCGCAGCAAGCATACAGACCCCATTATAGTCTATGGGGTCCGTGTGCTTCCACATGCAGACTCACCGAACGGATTATCAAAAGCAGATGTGCACGAAGGGTTAGCCTAAAGGTTTGTTCACTATATCACTAATAACCCTATAAGTGGGTTAGAAGTGATTTTGGGGGTGCTAGACGGCCTTTATTTTATTATGCTGCATACTTGGGTCGGTCCTTGTAGACTTTGTCTATGGTACACCCCTTCATGTGACTATGACCATTTAAACTGGTGCTATTTTATTTTTTTGGTGAGAACATTAAACCCATTGCTTTAGTACTGGATACATGTAGGGCACGATCCTCTAAACTGAACGCATCAAATACGTCCTTTCAAAAACATCCAACCCTATAAAGGCTATCTACTCCGTGTGGTCAGAGACAGTGCGTAGATGAAAAATGTGCCGAAGGCTGCTTAAAAGTTTTCAGTCGGAATCTGTGTTTAGAATTGTATCAATCAAACACTCACAATCAGCTTTTACTACAGACATTTGAGTAAGCGATAGTCTTGCATTAGCGGCCCATCGCATGATAAGAATGAATTCCTTTATGCGAAAATCCTTTCTGTACAGTTCATCCCCATATTGAATACTAAACACGTCCTTCATATGTGACCGATATAATGCAGCTGGCCCATTCATTACAAGGGTTACATCATTTATCAATTACCCAATGGTTAGAGCAACAAATAAGCAAAAACAAAAAGGGAAATTCAGGATGTAACGTGTCCCAGTCTACTTGGAACCACAAAAACTTTTGTAGTCTAAACCTTGGCCCGAGGACCAGTCTCATCTTGACTCAGACTTGCATAGAGTCTGCTCAGAAACCCCAATACCATTAAATAAAGGGGAAGTGGATGACCTATTGGTTACCCCAATGTTAAGACGATACAAGGGAATATATGATATTGACATGAACAAGCAACAACATGGATTTTCAGAATTTTTCCAATGCTTTCCACTCTACTTCTAGTTTTTTGGTAGTAAATAGAGATGAACGAACAGTAAAATGTTCGAGGTTCGATATTCGTTTCGAGTAGCCCCTCAATATTCAACTACTCGAATCGAATATCGTACCCTATTATAGTCTATGGGGGGAAATGCTCGTTTCAGGGGTAGGCAATGTTTTAGCAAACTGAACTTACCAAGTCCACGAGTGAGGGTTGGGCTGGATCCTCCGAGAAGTCTTCTCCGTGCAGTGTCCCCGCAGCGTCTTCCGGCTCTTCATTCACTCTGCCAGGCATCGGGCCTGGGCAGAGCCGACTGCGCATGTCCGCACTACAAGCAGACATGCGCAGTCGGCTCTACCCAGGCCCGATGCTTGGCAGAGTGAATGAAGAGCCAGAAGATGCCGCGGGGAAGCTGCACGGAGAAGACTTCTAAAGGTAGGAGAAGAACCAGCGTTGGTTGGTTCTGCATCGAACTTTTTCATTCGAACAGCGAGTGGTACTCCATCGAGTACGAGTATTTCGAATACCGTAGTATTCGATCGAATACCTACTTGATCGAGTACTACTTGCTCATCTCTAGTAGTAAACTGTGAATTGTTGAGATAATAGAAACAGTCAATGGATTACCCGCCCACTGCAGGATCATGTATAAGAGGTATACGAGAAGGACACACTCTTACCCCGATATGGTGGGAAGGACAGGCAACAGGCCTGGAATGGAGAGCTAGCCCTTTAAATTCGAGTTCACACGAGGGTTTTTTGGACTAGATTTTAACGCAGAGGCCGCATACAGTGGACCGGCATCCAGTCGTGGCATTCCGCTCTGGGCCTAGTTGGGAGGGAGGTGTAGCACCGCGGACTCAATGGGAGGCGTGTCTTTGAGCCGGATTTTGACGTGGATTCCGCGTCAAAATACTCACCAAAAGACCCTGTGTGAACCCGGCTTAACTGGCCTAGACAGAGATACCACAGGCAGGAAGGCTATATACTGCGAAGGTAGTACTTGCAGAACTTGTAGTTTACAATGAACCGGATTCAACCCGAATATTCCAAATTGTTCAGTTTTCAGAACCCAAACAATTTGGGATTAATCTCAGATGAACTAAAATAGGAGCAACATGAATTATTATACTCTAAGGTCTGAAAACACCCAAGGGAGGTGTAAAACTTTAAAAAAAAAAAACATTTATACGATCACATTCTGTTACCTCTTTTGGGCCTCATTGCGGTGTTTGTGTCTTCTTGCCCATGACATCATAACACTCAGCAGGGCCGGCTCCAGGTTTTTATGGGTGACAGAGCCTCAGTGGGCCTCCTTGTGGAGGAGGCGGGAGTCGGGACACTGCGTGCCGCTGCAGCCGGACGAAGCGAGTGACGTCATACAGGAGCGTGGCGTCACCTACGCCATACCTCCCAACGCGCCGCTGCGAATTTAGCTCCGCCCAGTTTTATGTTGACACTACCCATTCTCATTCATTTTTCATGTGCTCCCACACAGTATAATCCTCCTACAGTCACCCATAAATTATATTCCCCATCCTCCATCTCTCCCCCAGTTTCACATACACTCTTCCTTTGCCCCCAGTTTCATGTCTCCTCCTCCATCTCTGTCCCCAGTTTCATGCCGTTCTCCCCCCCCCCTTAATCTGCCCCAGTGTTATGCCATTCTCCCCCCCTTCATCTGCCCCAGTGTCATGCCATTCTCCCCCCCTTCACCTGCCCCAGTGTCATGCCATTCTCCCCCCCTTCATCTGCCCCAGTGTCATGCCGTTCTCCCCCCCTTCATCTTCCAAAGTGTCATGCCGTTTCCCCCCCCTTCATCTTCCCCAGTGTCATGCTGTTCTCCCCCCCTTCATTTGCCCCCAGTTTCATGGGCCCCCTTCATTATGTTCCACCTTAATGTTTAACACAAAACAAACACTTACACTCACCTTCCAATGCTCCCCCGGCGCTCTCTCCACTCTCACTCCACTCACATAGTTGCAGGCCCGATGTGACGTCATCACATTGCGCCTACAAATGCAGAAGCCGGATCGCAGCGTTAAAGCAGGAGCTGAGCTGTGACAGCTTCTGCTTTAATCGCCTATGTATTCAGCTGCTGATGGCAGCCAGGCATCAGCACAGAATGATGCACCTGCGTTCTGTGCTGGGGCAGGCAAGTCCTGGGGCGGGTAAGTGCCGGGGGGCCCTGGCACTTGCCCGACTATGCCGTGTACTGACGCCGGTCCTGACGCTCAGTATGTCCATGTCACACTCTGATTGTTTCTGAGTTATGATCCTTCATCCATCACTTCAAAAACTAGTTTATGTAACTTTTAATACACAATACCTCCCCAGATGAATGGGGCTGAGCTGTAGTATGCCCATGTGACAAATGGATGTGATGTCACTTTCTGAATAGAGGAAGTGAAGAGCAATTTCGTATTTCTGGATAACCCCTTTAAGATATAGGTCAGATACATTTAAAAAGATTTAATCTTGACTTGAGTTAAGTGAACCAGTTCATAACAAGCTGGGTGTGTTTCGATTTTTCCAAAATTTCGTTTTTTGCAAAACCCCCAATTTTGGGGGTTTGCCAAAGCGTCATGACACTGGTGCAGAAGACGCTCATGGGCGATCACTTTGCAAACCCATTCAAATGATTGAGTTTGAAAACTAATCATCGGGTTTCCGTCTCCTGTCCAGTTTCACTTGGCAGAAGACGGAAAACCCGGGCGCAGGTGAGAACCCGCCCTAAGTCTTATTCATGTGACATATGATTTAATAAGTCCATACCAAGCAGACATCTTGAAAATGGTGAAGCACCAAAAAATTACATTTTCATTACAATTAATAATCTATATTTGCGTACAACTTAATAAACGATAATGTGAATGAACATGTTAATACCACCACGTGTCCGTATGTTTTACTTTTTTTTATAATAACTAATATATCATAGAACATTTGTCAAAGTAAGAAACACTTAATTGCCAAATCCGAGACAATGCGAAACATGTGAGCGCCACTCATCCCTAATCATAGCGCTCAGGGTGGAAGCCGTAAATTTGCCTCCAATACCTGGGATTAATCCATGGAAAATATGGCCTGGATTTGGACCTTTGGGTCGCTAGTTGTATTACCTTCCCGGGCGTGCATAAATCATGGCTTCGGTCTCGTAGCAGACCTATTTTTGGACAGAAAATGTACCGGTTCAATCAAAGAAATCTAGGTTATAGGAGAATTTATTATGGGGAGTATTACTGCCAGATGTCCATGTGCTCTCCGAGATACTTTTCTCACAATGTGGGCACTTTTAACATGGAAATTCGCCGTTTTTATTTATTTATTTGTTTCTTTTTACTGGGTGTTGAGCGATATTTTATAAGTTCTTAGTATAGAAGCAGATGGGTTGTACGCCATAATATGGGAAGGAAAAGTATAAAGGATTAATTCATAATTTAATTCATGTATCAGATTTCACTGGTTTGTGTTCTACTTGAACTATTTGCAAAGGATATATCGGATACATCTGACCAATGAAGACACCGACAGCATAACCAGGGCATGAATGGGATATAACAATTTGGAAAAATCTGAATTTTTTTTTTTTTGCGTCATCGAAATGCATACACACAAAACATTCTCTGTTCACTCCATCCCCGATACTCTATGGATATCTCCATTTCTTTCAGTTTCATTGATGTTACATTCATAAACCTGGTTGTATTTTTAGAGTGTTTTTGCAAAATTTTAAAAAGTTTATTTTTGTAATGGATACCCACATGTTTCATTGGTGGGTACCCAAACAAAAATTGGGAGCATTGAGCATGGTTACAATAAGGTCGAGTTCACACAGGGTTTTTTGGGCCGGATTTTGATACGGAATCTGCGACAGATTCCAGCTAAAAAAAAAAACGCCCCCCCCCAAAAAAAAAAGAAGCGACCTGCCCTTTTTTCATACGGATTCCGTGGCTGATTCAGCTGTGGACGTTTGCCTCGTGATTCCTCCCTCCCAACTAGACCCATTTATTTGAGCCTAATCCAGAGCAGAATGCCGCAACTGCCCTGGCATCCAGTCGCGGCTAGGCGGTGTCATCTGGAGAACTGGGGAGTCCACTGTTCTGAAAGAGGTAGTGATCAGGCATAATTGTTCACACAGTATTATGCCCCATAGTGGCCCCTGCACACAGTATTATGCCCCATAGTGGCCCCTGCACACAGTATTATGCCCCATAGTGGCCCCTGCACACAGTATTATGCCCCATAGTGGCCCCTGCACACAGTATTATGCCCTATAGTGGCCCCTGCACACAGTATTATGCCCCTTAGTGGCCCCTGCACACAGTATTATGTCCCAGAGTGGCCCCTGCACACAGTAATATGTCCCAGAGTGGCCCCTGCACACAGTATTATCCCCAACAGTGGCCCCTGCACACAGTATTATGCCCCATAGTGGCCCCTGCACACAGTATTATGCCCCTTAGTGGCCCCTGCACACAGTATTATGTCCCAGAGTGGCCCCTGCACACAGTAATATGTCCCAGAGTGGCCCCTGCACACAGTATTATCCCCAACAGTGGCCCTGCGCATAGTATTATGCCCCATAGTGGCCCCTGCACACAGTATTATGCCCCATAGTGGCCCCTGCACACAGTATTATATCCCATAGTGGCCCCTGCACACAGTATTATGCCCCATAGTGGCCCCTGCACACAGTATTATGCCCCATAGTGGCCCCTGCACACAGTATTATGCCCCATAGTGGCCCCTGCACACAGTATTATCCCCCATAGTGGCCCCTGCACACAGTATTATGCCCTATAGTGGCCCCTGCACACAGTATTATGCCCCTTAGTGGCCCCTGCACACAGTATTATGTCCCAGAGTGGCCCCTGCACACAGTAATATGTCCCAGAGTGGCCCCTGCACACAGTATTATCCCCAACAGTGGCCCCTGCACATAGTATTATGCCCCATAGTGGCCCCTGCACACAGTATTATGCCCCTTAGTGGCCCCTGCACACAGTATTATGTCCCAGAGTGGCCCCTGCACACAGTAATATGCCCCATAGTGGCCCCTGCACACAGTATTATCCCCCATAGTGGCCCCTGCACATATTATTATGCCCCATAGTGTCCCCTGCACACAGTATTATCCCCCATAGTGGCCCCTGCACATAGTATTATGCCCCATAGTGGCCCCTGCACACAGTATTATGCCCCATAGTGGCCCCTGCACACAGTATTATATCCCATAGTGGCCCCTGCACACAGTATTATGCCCCATAGTGGCCCCTGCACACAGTATTATGCCCCATAGTGGCCCCTGCACACAGTATTATGCCCCATAGTGGCCCCTGCACACAGTATTATCCCCCATAGTGGCCCCTGCACATATTATTATGCCCCATAGTGTCCCCTGCACACAGTATTATGCCCCATAGTGACCCCTGCACACAGTATTATCCCCCATAATGGCCCCTGCACACAGTATTATCCCCCATAGTGGCCCCTGCACATATTATTATGCCCCATAGTGTCCCCTGCACACAGTATTATCCCCCATAGTGGCCCCTGCACACAGTATTATGTCCCATAGTGGTCCCTGCACACAGTATTATCCCCCATAGTGGCCCCTGCACATATTATTCTGCTACATTGTGGACACCCATCGGAGACCCAGGGAGGATAAAAACATAAAAAAACGCTGTTATTTACCTATTGTTAATTACTTATCTCCGATGCATTATCCGCCAATGTTGGCCATCTTCAATGTCCTCCAGGATGTCTTGTGACCGGGGGACTTGCGTCAGGACGCATATGGATGCAGGTCCCGGTCATGTGACATCACGCAAGTAGGCAAGCATGCCCGGAGTGTGGAGAGGTAAGTAACACTGTTTTTTATGTTCCGTTACCTCTTCCGAGCCTCCAATCATTATACTTGAGGGTCCGAAAAGACCCCCGAGTATAATAGTGCTTGTGGTGCCCGTGGCATCACTTATCGATGCCAGCCCCTGCCAGGATCGGTAAGTAAATAGGGTCCGTTAGCGGCTGGAGTAACTCCATCCGGTAACAGCCTATTAAAAAAAAAAAAAATGCAGCGATAGTGACTGTCGCCAGGCCCCTAATATCCCGGGCCCTGTTGCAGCTGCTACCCCTGCTACTCCGGTAGTTACGCCACTGGTTTCGGCTGTTTCAATAGGATCACTGGAGACAGCTGAAGTACACTACCACTGATATGAGAGTTACATGTGCTGCCTGACAACCACTCTATTCAGAAACACTGCGATTTGCCTGTGGTGGAAACGCCGCGAGAAACATTTTGGCCTCCTACAGTATCTGCAAAGTGGATGGGATTCATGCCAATCCCATGCCCACTTTGCGTTTCAAACTGCAGCATGAACACACTGCGATTTCCAAAAATGACACGGTTTTGGAAATCGCAACATGTCAATTA